>NW_027114928.1:423156-442556 GCF_000696795.3 Halyomorpha halys
AGCCGATTGATTAGCAACAACTCATATTGCACTCAAAGGCCAGAAACGCAGAAAAGGTCTGGTTTCGAACTGTAATAACGACTAAAACACTCAACAAATGTCCAAACTATTAAACTATAAACGCAGACAGGGCTGCTGAGGACGCTATCAGGGCCACTAATTACCCGCAACTGCTCTAAAAAAACTAAGATGGTCGGTCCGTAAGTAGTTGACGCATTTTAGTAACAATGATTACCCCTAGCAACTGTCTCTATTACTCATTATTACATACAAATATAATTACACATTTTTCTTTTCAAATAACTAAATCTAAATAAAACAATACAAATAAAAATAAATGTAACTTAATTAAATACTAATAAAACTATATAACTAAAACTATAAAACTAAATACTAAAAATACTATTTACAATTATTTACAACGTAATTATATTATGGCGTTAACAAAGGTTGAGACTACTTGAATAATTGTTGTTATTGTTAATATTTCATCCAGCTGAATACTACAAAAATAATTATATTAACGAATGAGGAAAGTACAAATATAAAGATAATATGTAGACCTAGGAGAATCGGGGATGATTA
Organism: Halyomorpha halys; assembly: GCF_000696795.3. Classification (NCBI taxonomy): domain Eukaryota; kingdom Metazoa; phylum Arthropoda; class Insecta; order Hemiptera; family Pentatomidae; genus Halyomorpha; species Halyomorpha halys. The sequence continues at coordinate 423,742 of NW_027114928.1, forward strand.
TTTGAACCCAGTTTTTCTCGAAATAATCTTTAAAGAGGCGGCTTATATTCTATTATAGAAAATATATATTTTTTTAAATAACTTTCAATTTACAATATCATTGTTATTTTTAATGATCTTTAATGATACTTCAATTATATTCGAAAGTTTTTTCATTATTTCATATCTGTAAAATATAATTTTTGACAGCTATCAAATTTAAAATAAACAGTGCATTTGTGTGGCAGCATATTTTATATCATGGTTCTCCTACTTTAAAAATGAATTGTACAACAATAAACTGGGATAGACGGCATCCATGGTACTTGAGGGTCTATTGATCATAGTATTATCCTACATGATAGATGCATGTCATGCTTGCCATTTATATGTAGATCTCAAAAAGTTTTCTTATTAAATATACATTTTCTTTATATTTCTGTTGTATTGACCTTTTTTTATTGTAAATTGTCTTATTTCTAAAGCCACTACTACACGATCCTGCGAACATCTTCCATGGCTGGACTCTTGAATGGGTGGAAACATTCTGAAGTTGTGTACTGGTTGAACCCATCTATTTCTTTCAAATTAACCCAAACCTATGCAAAAGTTTGGCAATGCTATTTTCGTCAATAGAAAATCTAGATTAAAACCAGATACAACCATTATCATTTATTAAACAACATCAAGGACATTATTGATGGACGACTATGAACTCTAGGAAGTAGAATTCTGTACAAAACGAATGAAATTACAATCATTCCAAAACAGTGTGCCAATAATCACAATAGATGCCTCTGGGTTTATCTATATCTTACAAACCAAGATGCATCTTTCAACATGAAGTACAATAGAATTCAATTGATGCATTCATTAAAAAACGTTTTACATAAATGCATTTCCAGTTATAATTTGTTATAACTTAAGAAATCCAACTTCATCTTCAATATCGAAGCCCAGACTAATCTATGCGATCCTGTAATTTTTATTACTAATATTGATTTATTTTATTTCACTTTTTCTTTTTCTTCAATTATTTTTTAATTTATGAAGTCAGTAAGTTATTTTATTAATTCTATAAGTATACGTTATTTTAATTGTTTTGTTTCTTTCATTCTTCGATTACCGTGTATAGGCTGTAGTGTAAATGTGATCAGTTTAATTAAGTAGTGTCTTTCATGTTGAATATTTAACAACAAGTTTTTATAAAAGAACTTTATTTGATTTTTCACTTTTCTTCCTCCTTGAGAGACCTCTCTGCCTCACGAGGGACGCTGGGTATTATTCTATCCTGGTTTTCTGTTCAGCAGGGCGAGGGTTTGTCCTGAGGACAGCTCATCTGGTAGAGAAACTGGATGATGGTTCTGGTCGGCCTCCCGGTCATCAGTCCCTGCCGCATGTAGGGGCTGTTTTCCCCAGCGTGGACGGTACCTGTACCGGTGATGTCCAAATGGACGAAGTCAACGCAAGGTGCGAACTCCTGGGCATTCATATTAGTGTTCAGTATGATTATTGATTTTATGAATGATTCCTTATATGCACTTAAAGATTTTAAGTCGTTCTGATACATTGTTTACAAAAAAAAGTTAATCGATTGCAAAAATAGTGTTCATTAGTAACTCTCTAATAACCCCTATAACGTTATAAGTATTACTAATTAATCCAAATCATGGAGTGTATTGTCGATTGAAAATTTGATGGATATTTATCAATTAATTAAATATTTTTATTAGTATCAATTATTAATTTGTATTTCGTACATAGCTTATTAATATTTATGTAACATAATTTAAAGCATTCTACTTAAAATATTTAAAAAAATTACATAAACGAATTTTAAAAACAAGTTTTATAAAATGATATGCAGGAAAAAAAACTTTATTTCCCCATAATTCTAAAAATATACATTTGCAGTATTGATTTTTTTATATTAACTGGAAAAGTAAAAAAAAAAAATACCTCAAAAACAAAATAAAATTCATTAAAACGGACCTTTATCACAATAGCAAAGATGAAGAGGACTTGACAAATTAAACAACATTTTATTTGTGTTAAAAAGTGCATGCTTTTGGAAAGAAACTCCTTTTTTTATTTTTTTTTTTTTTTATGCAGATATATTTATTTTGTCAATATTAAAATTTGATATCTGCTTAAGAAATGAGAAATTTTGCAAGCTCGAAAGAGAAAAAAGTTCCTTTGAACAAATTAGAAAAATAAATAGTAACTATAATCTGTACAGTACGTCTCTTGGTATTGGATTGTTCTTGAGTCAATATATTCAACTTCTACTGATGTTCTAATAAAATTTTACATTCGATTTTAGGAAAATAATATTTGAATATAGGACTATGTTAATATTTATTTTTTGAATATTTTGCATAGGAATCATGTACACATTGATCACAATTTCTTCCAGTGAGACTCATTTTTATTATTTTCAGTAATAAAACTTTCATTAATAAATAATTGTATTAACGTATTTCCAAATCGTATCGCCATTTAGTTACTGATCAATACGTTGATTACTTTGTAGCTAAACAATATCAATATGTTAAAATAATTATAAAATACACTAATTCATTTAAATTTAGCGAATTAGTAGTCATAGACTTACCCTAAGGAATGCAGCAGCAGTGCATGGATCCCCTCCAGGATAGAGCGCTGTGTTGGTCACATCTGCAAATCTGTGATCTGCCGAACATCTGTCGTTAATATTGTTCCTTGTTATATTGGAGTGTTAATAATATTTTTTATAAACGATTCATGTAATATGCTGGTTGGACGGATTTAACTTACTTGTCATATGCCGAGCATAAGCCTTCCAGAAGGGGAACCTCCAGACCCTGTCCCCCGTTTCTGCAGCAGCCCTGACGAGTTCCACCCAGACAGAGTTCGAAGTACTGAAGGCACCAGTTGCTGGGCTGCCTAGAGCTATTTTCATACCTCCTGTATTAATTGAGAAAATACGATATATGAAGAGATCTTGGTAAGGATAGTATTAAAAGGGTTAGGATGTTGTGTAGAAATGTTTTACTCACGGCTGAGGGTTGCAATATCAATAACGAGGCAGGGGTTGAAGATGGAAGAGAAGGACAAGGCATCCGCCAGGATGACCCTCCCCTCGTGGTCTGTCCTCTCGATGAGCACAGATTTTCCGCAGTGCGACATGATCACATCCCCTGGCTTCATCGCCATACCGCCCGGCATGTTCTCGCAAAGAGGAATCAGGGCTAAGTGATTTGAGATTTCAATACGTGTTAAAAACTATCAAAATTTATATTGGTATTTGTAAACAAAGAAAATAGTTACCGTTGACATTGACCGGTACACCTAGAGTGGCCAGGCCTTTCATGACAGCGACAACTACAGCAGCGCCTGCCATGTCTGCGCCGCCTATCTCGAACATAGGGACGCACTTGTTCAGGCACACTCCCCCACTATCGAATGTCACTCCTTTACCTGTCCAAAATTTAATAATCTACGTATATTATCTCATTGTATACTAACGAAAATTGATTCAGCTGTATAATCAAAATCAATCAATCCAAAAATTGGAATAACTTTCACAAAAAACATGGATAAATTTGTGCTTTATTTTTTGTTTACTTTCCTCCCTGACCTTTTCTGATATACGGTGGGATGGGAAGGGGTTTATTCCACAGACTACCATACTGTTCTAACCAGAGTGGGAAGCTCGAGTTCTCATTCAGTAGGGCCGCCTCGAAACAGAAGTCTACCCACCCCGGCCAGAATCAAACCTACACCGCTCCAGTTTTGAGATATCTAAGATGGCACATTAACACACTCAACAACAAGGGCCTCAATAAATTTATTTTTTTAAACAATGATAATTACCATATAATGAATTGTTATCACCTTTTTTTATCGTAGGTTTTAGAAAAATAACATACAGTTTAACCATAAGAATGTGGATGCATCCTTACCAATTAGGACCACAGGTTTGTCCCCTTCTCCACCTCCGCAGTAAGCGATGTCCAGTAATAGTGGTGCTTCACAAGAGCCTCGCGCCATACTCAGGAACCCGTTCAACTTCTTCGATTCTATCCATTCCTTGTCTCTTACTTCAACGTGGACTCCGCAGGGACAAAGGTTATCCAATGCTGCCTACATATCGGAAGGAAATCATTAGGCTCTAATGAGTTATTAATCCAATATTAAATACCTAAATCTAAAAGGTCGGCATTCTTATGGAACCGTTTGATAGAGGCAAATGCCATGTAAATACATGTTTCCTTTATAAGAATTTGTGAACTCGAACCCGGGACTGCTTTACAAACTCCGTAAATTCCTACCTCCTACATACTTTATCATCATTCGTCCCTTTCTCATTGATAGATTATTCCAAGTAAACCACAATGGTTCCTATTCATCCCTCTATTCTCAGTCCGCTGGTGAACCTCAAGGTTGTATCCTCGGGCCCATCCTATACACTGTCTATACACCTGACATTTCAACCAATCCTAACACTATCCTCACCATGTTTGCCGGTGACACAGGTGTGCTCGCAATTAATAATAACCCATTAATTGTATCCCAAACTCTCTAATCCCATACCACAGCCCTCGAAGAATGGTGTCGTAATTGGAGGATTAAGATAAATTTCAACAAATCCCATCATCCCTTCGTCGTAAACCTACCGACTGCCCTACAGTTTCATTTAATAATGTTACTCTTACTACATTTGGGCCAACGATTAAACTGGAATCCTCACACAAGACTGAAAAAACAGGAAACTGCACGTCGATTTCGACTATTACAGCAAGATTAAACTAGACAAACGGTCAAAACTTCCAACACATTACAAAAGACTGATCTACATGACTGTAATAAGGCCAATCTGCACGTATGGAGTTAAGCTTTGGGGCTCCACTAAACCTTCGAATTCCTCTCGTATCCAATCCTTACAATCCAAAATACTCCGTAAAATCCTCAATGCTCCTTACTTTGTCACAAATAAAATCATACATAAAGACCTTAATGTTCGCCATGTAACCGATCTAGCCCGAACCAAATATCGCTCCTTCCATTACAAACTCCATAACCACTCAAACACCCTAGTTTCTAACCTTGCATCCTCTTCCATTTCTGTCAATCCTCCGAGGTTCCTGAAAAGAAGATGGCCACGAGATCCGCTAATGTAAAATGTCATTAGAGTGCTACCAAAGGGTAGTTGCTCTACACGCCTGTAACACTCCATTTTAACTAAGATAAAATTTACAGAATATATTATATAATATACAGTTGTAAATTTCAATAAAGATTCAATAAAAAAACAACAGGGCAGTTGCTCAATTTCTAATGTTTATGTCTTTTTATTTAGTTCAATACTATGCCCAAATGGTATAAATTTATTATTTTGGAAGTGAAAACAAGAGTAAATGTTTTTCATATTCAATAGTTCTCCATTGTATTTATAATTTATTTTTGTATTGGTATAATTTTTTTTGCTGAAAATTTTTCCTATGTAATATTTATACATAGTTAACTTTTACCTTCTTAGTTATTCCATTGGAATTTTGAAGATAAATTTATAAATGAACGGAGGTCCGTGTGGTGGCCAGAAAAGTTTGCTCAAAATAGTAATACAACTGTTTATTATACAGCAACGTTTTACCCCACTTCATAAAGGCTAAATGTGTCAAGATACAAACGTTATAAAGTATGGTAGGACTACAATAGAGTGTTACATAAAAGGATATAATAATAAACAAAGTAAAATAAAATAATATAAATTTAAATGAATAGAAAAAAAAACATTAATAACAAGTATAGTCCTGAATATTATAATTGAAAATGTACCAAATTTAGGAAGATGCAGAGTCCGGAAAGATAAGAGATAAACTTAGGAAATGGTAGGGGACATAGGAGTCTTGACGTATAAATCTCATACAACTAAACTATTTATTATACACCGAAGTTGGTACACTTTTGAATAACCTTTTTCCACTGCCACATCTTCCACTAGGACAACTAATAATTGTCTAATATGTTAATATTATAAGTCGGTCAAAATCATAGACTTTACAATTATCTCCTGTTAATATTTACAATTACCTTAGCGAAATTCGCTGGAGTCATGATATTAGCCGGTGTTTCTTCGAGCTTGCGCGCAAGGTTCTGTGCTGCGGCTTTTTCGATACCACTATTCCACCCATCTCTATAAGAATAAAGAAAACGTAAATATTCAAATAAAATAAACATGAAGAAATTGTGTTTGGCCAAATGCGTGATATGCTCTATAAATGTAAATCCGAATTCTCATAACATGATAGGACGCTGATTTAGGGTTCAACCTCTAATAAAATTCCAATTGGTCTTGAGGTGTTTTTACACGATTCGAGTTGACTGTCACGGCGTTAGGTTGGACTGTCTACTGGCATGTTAATTATTCTATTATGCTCAGAAATATGTCAATGTAGCTAGACGGAAATAATAGCTGATTTGCTTATTATAACTTCAATTATGTAAAGAATAACCGGAGTAAACGTCGCAAATGTGTATATGATTGAAAGTTTAAAAAATTTAAAAAAGGATCTTAATTCCTAAGAGCTACTGTTACATATTTCTGAAGATACCTAAATTAATGAAATACCGTTGTGGTATCCCACCAGAAATAATTTCATAGAATTTCCTCTGTTTCATGTAATTTTTTGAATTTTAGTGTTACTCTACTCACGCGTCCTATTAGACTTTGACATGTTCCTTATGCACTGGCTCGACTAATTATTGAAAGACGCGCTAGTCCGGGAAGCTGAATATCTTCTCAGTGCCTCCAGATGTTTACATGAGGCAAGTATTGCGCACACATCCTGACCAGTATACTGGTATATCGAATCGTGTAACGTTTGATCCAAAGTTTATTGAATAAGAAGATATAATGTATGAAATAGAAGATTCATTGAAATCAAACTACATCCAAAATTGTATTTACATAATTAATTTAATCTGTGCTACTACAACCCATGGTTGGGGGTTCAGTACTTTGTAACGAAGTACTGTTACTAGACCAACGGTTGTGCAAGGAACTGATTCGGATAGAATCACGCTCGACCGCCAAATGTTTACCCAACTAAGGATACTCACTTTATGAGCCTGATGGACCCCGGAGGGCTCCCGAATCCAGAGGGCTGTCTTACGGATATAGTTGAAGAGAAAATAATTCTCTGCCACAGTAGGATTCGAACAGTGCCTTACCAATGAGCTACCCACGCCCACTATTTCATAATAGTCTTCATAGTTACATTCGTATGGTCCTCATATTTAGTAGTGGTTTCCAAGCGGTAGTACACGAGAACCTTAGGGCATGCCGCGGTAAGCATCCCATATTAAATTAGAAATAAATATTTTTTCTTCTTACTACAAGAAATTAATATACTTATTGTTACCTTAACAGATGTTTTAGTGTTAGTTGATAGGTTTCAAATGTTAAATTATTTGTTAAAGTGCCTGAAGAATGGTCTATTAAGAAACCTTATTAACAAATATTTTCCAATGGGGTTTTCTCTTTGTCCCAGGAGAGAGGGTGAGCCATTCGCGGTTCAATTTCTTGCTTAGTGGCCCGTAGGTTTATATGAGATAGGAATAACTTCTCTAAAATTTATATTAGGCATTAGAAACATAACACAATTATTGAAAAAAAATATATTGTAAAATTTGTACCGCCACAACCCAGGGGTTTAGTACTTTTTAAGGAAGTACTGTTACTAGACGTAGGGTTTTGCAAGGAGGTGATTTGCCCAGAATCACGCTCGACCGCCAGAATTTTACCCGACAAAAGTTGCCCAATTTATGAGACTGGGTGGATCCCAGGAGGGCTCCAGAACCCACAGGGCTGACTCACGGCTACGGTGTAACAACAATTTTCTGCCCAGCCGACTTCCTACCCGGGTTCTAGGAGTTACCACGGTGCCACCGCGCTCACAAACAAAAAAATATACCTTGTAATATTGTTATGAGATTTTTGTAATTATATTTTTGTTTTGATTGTTAAAATCTTACAGCTATTGATATGTAGAGATGGGTAACATTTATAATTAGCTATAGCTGAATGATGGATATTTCCATCAGAAATTTCTATCTTTGGTTATATCCATGGTTTTTGTAAATTGTTTTTACAATAAAAAAAAAAATTAATTGGGTTTGGAAAGTAATGTATTTGTAGTATGATAAAATAATATATATTACCTATCAGGATCATCATAGAGATCTATAAATGACTCTTGAGCCCAATTGATTTTATCCTTGAGGTCCTGGTAACGCCACACTGCAAGCGCAGCGCCCTCTGCAGCTGCCTCGCTGCAAGTGAACCCTTCCACCATTATCATCCCTATGTTCTGTTGGGATTATTTTATTTCAATATTGGTTTAATACTTCGATAAAATATGTTTCTTATATTTATACTATAATAAGCTTTGTTTTTTTTTTTCCAAAGGCGGTAAACTTCAGGCTTTCTCATTCAACTGACATATAAGCAATATGTTTGAAACATTCAGCCCATACAGTTTCGTTGATGATTTATAAATAACGAGAATTTCCAGATTCCAATTTTTAACAAAAACTTATTTCAAAAAATATGTCTATCGGTTTGATCTTAGCTAAAACCTCTATTCAGCAACACTCGAGCGCAGTCTCTACTAATACATTTTTTGCACTCATTGTTCAAAGTTTCCGTGTTTGATAATTTCAGATTTTGCAATCGGTTTTCTGTGGAAAAGAGTAGTTTTATGATAATTTAGCAGAGGATTAATGTTGCAAACAATCAAAATAATGAATTACTGCAAGGTCATTGCGAGTGTGGTCCCCCAACTCCTCTACACTTAACCTGCCATCGTGAGTTATAAAAACATTCCCGGTTTATATATTGTAAGATTGTAAGCAGGTGTCGGCTTAGGAGTAACAGGGATATCTGTATCCCAGCGTTCTCACTCCTACCACAATACCTGTATCGAAGCTAGTAGAGGCTATGAAAGAGTGCATAGGCTGCAGATACGAAGGACATTGCTAGGCCTCCAAAGCATTAATTTATTAAACTAGAATATTAATGTATTTTTCGTTGTCGAGTTTGAACATATTGTGTGAGCACAACTGGTTTTAAAAAAATAATAGCTCAAAGACCGATTCGAATCATAAATGAGCCGAGCTTAAACTGTTTATAAAAACTAATATTCCACTTAAGAAATGCAACATTTTGCTGCATTGTAATGAGTTAGTGAAAGCTTATTATGTTTTTCTGCCTTTAATAAGAATTGTATGCTTACCATTTCATATCTTCAGCATTAAGTTTCAATAATCTAATTTTTTCATTGTTGGGACGAAAATATGACAACTCACCTGATTCTGAAGGGCTCTGGCACCAACTCCGGCGGCGACCCTGATGTTCTCTTTGCATTCTTCTAGGCATTCTGCTTCGTTGTATCCTGCGTCCTCTGGACCGAGACCTGCTACTGCCAAGGCATGATACTCCGAAGAAAGGTTAGAGACTATTTGAACGCCTCCTTGTTTCAAATTTGATCTGAAATTCTTTTTTTTTTTTAATAACTTTATTGAAATTTACAACTGTATATAAAATGGAGTGTTACAGACGTGTAGATCAACTACCCGCTGGTAGCACTCTAATAACATTTTACATTAGCTGGTCTCGTGGCCATCTTCTTTTCAGGCGCCTCGGTGGATTGTCGGGAATGGAAGAGGATGCAAGGTTAGAAACTAAGGGGTTTGAGTGAAAATAAATTTAAATTTTATTCATATTCCACTGATTTATTTCAAATATCTTTTGTGTCTACGATCTATATAACATAGTATTAGTTAATATTTCGTGATGTTATTGCGTTGGATTTGGAAAATCTTTAAACATGTTTGCTAGAACATTCGGAAGTTATATTTATTAAAATGATTTGTTCCCTGAATCCTTGTAAGCAACTGCTACATCTATACCACTTCTAAGATAGCAATATTAAAATTAATACGAATATGTAGTTATTATTTTTTCTATTTTTTTATTTTAATTCGAAATATACTTACCCTTTGAGTACTGATACTATCTTGCCGCCACATTCTTCATCAACTTTGCATCCCGTAGCTGTCAGTTTGAATTCGCCGGTGGGAGAACAACTGTTCTCGTATGCCCCTACCACCATACCTTTCTAGAACAAACATTTTAATTTATAAATATAAAATATTCAACAAAATATAATACAAACAAAAATATAAAATATCGTTGCAGCGTTCATTTTTAACCAACTTACACAGCATCATGCAAGAGTGGTTGGTAAATGGCAATGCGGTTCAAAAAAACGTGAAACCGTAGATCAGATTTATGATAGGTAGTGAATTCATATGATAGTTTAGGATTGCTTATAATAGAACCAACATATCCATGATTTATGAAGCCGTAAAAGCAATACTCATTGCTATTTAATGAGCAAAAAACTGTCTAAGAAAAAGAATCGATTATGACATAGAAACGTCTTGCCGAGGTGGAAACCCAGAAGCTGAATGGAAAAGGGAACAAATATGGACACATTTCTTTGATTGATTACATATATTGATTAACTTGGTATTTCTACGTGTTTTGTGCTACTTTTAAAAGGAAAGAAAGAAGCACTGATTTTACGTTAAACGTTAAAACACAATAAAAACTGTCTTAGAAGGAACAAGGCATTACCAGCCTATGGTTGCTACTTGCCCAATTTGTTCGAAAATTCTGAATTAGCGTCTGACCCATAAACTAGGGTATCTTCTAACGCGTATAAAATACTAATTCTGTGTCTGAGGAAGTGAAAAGATGACATGAACTATCACGAAGTTAGACATGTAAGTCGGAGTAACTTATACATTGCTAATGTTTGCATCCAGAAAACCCTGTGAGGCTTGTTCTAGGTTATGGAGGGAAAACATGGATTTTGAACGTTATTTACTAATGTCTATGAGGTGCTATACAACTGTATTGGCTGAGTTGGTATGACCATACTAGAGTGAGATGGGTATTGGATGTACTTTCGCCTTTCTTCTTCTTCTTTCATGGCGTCGTAAATCTTAGGATATCAGGAAATTCTACAATCAATTCCGTTAGTTAACTATGTTGACTTCTGCTGGCGTCCAATTATGAACACCCAAGATGGATCTCGCATAGGTCGACTCAATATCCATCCATCTCAAAAGGATCTTGGTTCAGTATCTTCTGAGGTATGATTTGAGGTCTGATTTGATGTCATCTTTCCAGTATGTCCGCCCATTAGAGCCGTCCAACGTTGATCATTTTTACTATTTCAAGGTTCACACACAATTCCCCAAAAAACTAACTATGTGTAGATTCGGCCCTACTTCACCATTTCTTTGCTAAAGGTCAAATATTATTCTTAACATGCGGCGTTGAATTTAAAAGAGATGGGCTTCTCTTGCTATTGTTACCACCCAACTCTCTGATTCATAAGTTTACATGGTTCTGATAGTTTTCTTGTAGATGTTTATCACCGTTAATCTATTTTTTATTTAAAGAGGAGATCTATTTTTTAAATGGTTATGAAGTTCAGGGTAGCATTTTTGGCTGCTAGAACCTTCTCAGAATCTGTACTTCTGTGTCATTATTAGAGTTCAAATGTGATTCAGGCTCCAAATTTCCTAAATATGTTATACCCAATCAGCAAGAGGTCTTAGGCAACTTCATGAGTTCCTGCAACGTACTTTTTTCGTTTCATTCAATGCGTTGGTTTCCTGTTTATTGAATCTCAAGAAATACCTTGCTCATATTATAACCCCAAACCTGTTTTTGATAATAACCATACTGTCTGCGGAACCCAGAATAATTGCAGCTTTATCGGACTTGTAATTCCTGATTTCTTTATTGCATATGCCATAGCCATGTTGATGACATTATGACAGCTATTTGTTTGTATAAATGGTCTGAAAGTATTACCTTTAACAATTCTATCATAACTACCTATATGTCTGGAGTATAACTTTGCTTGACTTTCCCATTAAAAGCAATGGCCTCTTCAAATCATCTGCAACAGCATCTTATGCTTTCTCCAAAATGTTCTACACTGAGGAAATCTCTACTTTTGTAATCTCCCTCTCATGAAGCTTTAACCTAAACTTTCTAGTTCAGCCCGATATTATGTTCTGCGGAGGAAAGATAGTTTAGGTAAATTATACTTGAAAACGCTTTTTTATAGCAAGTTGATTAGGAAATGCTGCGCTAATTATGACATGTTTACCCATTTCCATTTTTGTATAATGTACATGTTATTGTTTTGTAACAACCGACGCTTATTTCTTTAGTGTGTCATATGTTCATCACTATATTATAGAGGAACCTATTTAAGAATCTTCTCCACCATACGCCAATAGATCGTCCGGAAGCTCATCCTTCCTAGGAGCCTTATTGCTTTTTAAATGCTTGTCTTCTCAACATCTCCAGATTCAGACTATCCTAACTCACCTTGTCGTATCTCTAACTCCCGCCTATTCTCCTCCTCCCGTCGTTCCCATGAGAGTATTTAAATATTTGTTTCACGGCCCAAGGACTTGCTTGTTCTTTTTAACCAGGTTCACTCAGCTTCCCAGGGGAACCGACCTATACTTGATGATTGTTACTTGATTCATTCCCCATTGGAGCAAAGGGAACGAAGGTTGCCCCAGGGGAAAAGAAGATATGTGGCAGACGATCACAAAGAACAAACTCCAATGGCAGCATATGTTAAAGCAGGCCAAAGACCACAGTAATCTATTGTGTCAAGGTAGCCAGATGGTCTCTTGGCATCAATAGAGATATTTGTAAAAAACAGCTATGATTATCAGAAGCCATGAAAAGGAATAGGCTATATAGGTATGCTATGTTAATTGGAGGAGTGAGGACATGTATATGAGGAGAGGAATCAGGAAAGAATCCTCACCAACAGTGAAAATAGAGTGAACTTGTTGCCAAAGCAGGAAGAAGTGGCAAAGTGGAAGAAGTGGCAAAGTGGAAGAAGAAAAGCGACTGGAGGACAGAGCGCCGCGCCAGCACATGTTGAAGAAGAAGGGCCACCGAGTTCTGCTGTGTAAGAAGCAGTAAAAGGACAGTTCGCATGATGTTATTTTTTTCTGAAAATTAATATTGCATATTTAATTTTTAATAATTACTATATTGTATTTGTTATCATCGCGTCAAACGAAAGAAGAATTGTTGCAGAAGCAGGGATTTGAAGATCCATAAAAAGGAAACTGTATATACATCTTGAGAAGAAAATTCCATTAAAGTGGGAGAGTCGGAACATTAGGAAGGGATTATCGTACACTATCAAGGTGCAAGGAAACAAGAGGGAAGTAACTAATTTTTCTATTGTAACCCTAAGTTGAACTACAAGAGTGAAAGAGCAGCTGTAGGCCAAGGAGGTAATAAATGGATTAACATGAAGTGGACATTATATTCCTGGAATAAGTTAAATCTTGCTTTCTTATAGAAATAACCTGTTATTAAAATGCACTCCTTGCTAGCGCTGTATCATTTATTTTCAAGGTGGCTACAAATGGTCATACATGCTTGAGTGTTTGTAGCTACTTTTAGAAGAAACACCGTGGAGATTCTTACCATATCTTTGTCTAAATATTTGTTCTAACTAAAACATATTTTTGGGAAGTCCTAAGGTGTTTCCCAAAAACCTCTAAAGGTAGCTAAACGCTCAAGCCACCTGCAAGGACCGAACCTTTTTGGGAGATACCTCATCTTTTATTGTTTAACAGAATCTTTTAATTATTGTACCTGAAGGTTTATATTTTATATATTGGACATTTGCAAATTTCAACCAGTATAAATATTATGTAGCTCACCCTCACATCTCCTTTGCACACATCTGCTAATTTTCTCACGATAGTCCTGTAGATTATTGGGACCCGGAGATAGTTCGTTCTCATAATCTAAAGATCGGTAATCCGCAACCATTCGATGGGGGTTATATCAATTTTTATATTATCTGGCGTATTAAAATGATACATCTATAAAACTAGTTATGAAAATTATCTCATTATTCTTCGTATCTAAATATTCTAACCTAAAAATATTGTAACATTAACAGATGCTTTTTTATTATTTATTTGAGGTTGAAAAAAAAATTGCCACATCTCACTTTTTCTCCACATTTTGAGGCTTTATATTACCTTTTAAATAAAATTTATTTTTAAAAATAAACCTGCAACAATATTATTGAATAGTGTCAACAATTGTTTTAAATTTAAAAACTTGGATTAAAAAAAAATTAAATGTCTTAGTTTCAATTACTAACCAATGAGAAACATATCGTGATCCTAAAACTAAGATTCGACGATGACTGTGATAGTGATAATAAGAGCTGTCACACCCATCATATATACTATTATTTGCTATCGTGATAGTACTGTCAAACTGTCAGGATTTGCTTGAAAGTTGGTCCTACTAACAACTCTCTGCGCATGCCAGAAATCCTCCTGTTGCAACTTATCATCCATTTACACCAGCCTTATATCTGTTTTTAGGAGCAACAACGTTGCAAAATAACAACCAATGTCCAAATTCCATCTTCTGAGAAAGATAGAATTGAAAATGAAATTGAATAAAAAATTTAAGGTTTTCAAAAAAGAGAATAGGTACATGGTTCTTGATTTTTCAGGTAAAAGTTATCATTTGGCAATCAACGTTATTACGTAAAAAGCTAGAAACCTAAAGATATCGGTTGTTCCAAACCACAATTTTATTTTCATTTTCCCCCCTTTTTATTAGTCTTAATTTTGTTTTCATTATTTTTATGTACATCTCTAAATAATTTCTTTTTTCTTTCAACATACTTCTTTTTTTTCCTTCACAAATTATAAGATGCAATTAAAATTAACAGTATAAATAATAAAAATTTTAAATAGAGTAACAATATATAGATATTAGTACATAAAAATCTAACATGGTCATGCACTGTCAGATATTTTGCAATCATATTAAATTAAAATCTTAAAACATACAGATTTATTTATTATTTACTTTATTACATATGTTTTACTACAGGAAGCATACTAGCTAATAAAACAACTCTCATAATCAAAATGGAGCTTGGTAACTAAAATGATACTCATTTACCTGATAAATACACCTTGAAACAGAGTTGGAGTAATGAAATAAAATATATTATACTCTATTAAATATTTGTTGTAAGCAAGATTTGTACAGAAGAACGACATTTGATTTGGGAGATATGGACGGAAGATTAGACAAGAGCAGCAATATGTCCTATACACAAGAAAGGAGACAAGCTGATATGCGATAATTATAGAGGTATTGCTCTACTAAGCACAACCTACAAAATACTGCAAGTGCTTCTACATAAAAGAGTGTTCGATTTCATGGAAAATATTATAGGAGAATACCAGAGAAGGTTCCGGCCCGGTAGATCGACAGTTGACCAAGATATTCACCCTGAGGTAGGCAATCGAAAAGTGCTATGAGTATAACATAGACTTACATCTGCTATTCGTGGACTTCAAACAAGCGTATGACAGTGTGGACAGAAAGGAACTTTTTAAAGCCATGGTAAAGGTAGGCATACCGAAAAAAAACTAGTTAGGTTGGTAAAAAAGACACTAATGAACACTACCTGCCAATGTAAGCTTGAAAATTCGCTGTTCCAGGAATTTTCTGTGGGGAATGGCTTGAGACAGGGGATCCTCTGGCTCTTCTTCTATTTAATATAACATTAGAATTAGCTATCCGTTCAATCAGAACTAATCCAGGAGGGACCATTTGCAATAGACTGTCTCATTATTTTATATTCATATTCATTATTAGCATATGCAGATGATGTAGTCATTGCCGCCGCAAGAACCCGGGCGGCATTAAAGTGGCACCAGTGCCGTTCACTAAAAGAGCAAGAATAAGATGGTTAGAACACGTTGAGGGGATGGCTGATGAAAGGATACCGAAAAAATATGGTTTCTGGCAAACTAAATGGAAAACGGAAAAGAGGACATCCCCCGAATCAGATGGCTGGACGATGTGGAGGATTTGAAGCTCTTGAAGCTTGGCAGATGGAAGAAGAAAGTAAGAGACAGTGTAGATTGGTTGGCTGTTGTGGAGGGGACCCGGATTCTTGCAAGACCGTAGTGCCATAATAATAATATAATATGAAACATTTATTAAACAAACAAACAATCAAATTATTTAAAACAATAAGCTAATTATGAATCCTTATAATAATATCCATTGATAAGCCCTTCTATGAATATTTATGAAATATTTATTTTGTACAAATAAAGTAAACATAACAATATTTACTAATTGTAAACAAATTGTTTTTAATATTACATTAAACCCAAAAAAAAACTTTTATAAAGATTTCATTTTTATCAGTTATCTTTTGGAATATTAGTTTTTCCGAATGCTAATTAAACTATACTTATAAATTGGCCATTAGTATAAATTCTTAACGTATTGGTTAACCATTAATTTATAATTTAAATTTTACTTTGCAAATCTTAATTCTCTTCCATTATTAAGCGTTTTTAAAATATTCAGAAAATTGCTATTGTGAAATTTGATTATGAGTGTATTTATTGTTTAAATGCTGTCTCGAGTCTGTGGGAGGTCTTCTTAATGTAATGTCTTTTAATGCTCTGGAAGGCATATCATATGGAGGAGATGATTTTGCGCAAGGGTCCTCCTGTTTTTGGAGTGTTCTGACCGCCGAGAATGAAGTATTATATATCTTTGATATTTTGGAGGTAGATTTTTTTTCAGGAACTCGATTAGTGGTCGAATGTGAAGTAGACTTTTTCTAATTTATTTTATTTTTAATTATTGGAGGGATTACCTCTTAGAGTTTTTTAATACCTTATACTCCGGAGTTGCACCTGGTGATCAATGTGGTCCTTAATATTACTATAACTGTTTAAATGTCACGATTTTTACCTATAACTATTTATATCATCCTTATTATAATAAGGCTATCGTAAATTTATTGCTATTATTATACTGAAAATGACATTAGCCATTGTCAGATGGGCCTAATATAAACCTATAATTAACCCTAAAAAAGTAATAAATATAAAATTATAACATAGTAGAAGTAAATTTATGTAATCAATGTATAAATATAATTGGCCATATATAATTAAGCCTTTGTTTCATCCCTGATTTAATGAAGATAAAATGCTTTCTTAAGAGGTTTTACTTATATCGAACTAATTTCATTCGAATTTATATCTGCGAATGTATTCCCCTGATTTCCTATATATTATCTCCGAACACTCACTCTCTTGCTATTGCACAAAAGCAAGTTAGTTGACTATTCCATATTTTCAATGGTGCTGTAATGGCAGAGCTAGGCAAACATATGGTGAGATAAATCCTGGCCCACATCCCCTAACAAGAGGGACCTGCTGTATGAAATAATCCCCTCCTTTACAAGGCCTTATGTGTGGGTGGCAGGGCTGGGTCCCAGCCGCTCATTACTATCCACGCTCCTACGCGCCCAAAAGGCTCACTGGCTGAGGGTAATTTTACGTCTTATAAGATTGTGTACTAATGTACATTCTTGAAAAAAAAAATCATGAACTTTACCCCGTAAAGATTTTATTATTATTTTTATTGTCACAAAATATTAGATTGTCGTTTTTAATGTAAATGAAGCTAGGACAAAAAAAAAAAAAATAATAACACTGAGGTTCAACCAATTTTAGAAATTGTTTTAAGGTAATTTATACTAACTTGTCTTTATACATTCCACTTTTCGATTTTTAGGAAATATTCTGAAAAGAAATTTCAGTTCATTATTGATGTGCGAAATCTTTTGATTAGGACCCCGAATTCTAGGGCAAGTAATATACTTTGTTTATTAACCCAGTTTAACTAGACTAGAAAAGTTGAGATTTATTCTCAAATTCTTGCATCAAACCGATAACCACTTATGGCCAAGCTTGGGTGCCAATGAAATGGTCAGGTATTTTCCACGTTAGCCCAATTAAAAGGCAGCAAAAATAAATATTATAAAATGTTTAAAAATATAAATTTCAAGAGATTGAATTAATGTTGAAATTAAAATTGATTTTTTTCTTATTTTTTTTTTGTTAGATCTAAACAATTAAAAAAAAAATTACATCTATGTAATTTGATTTTTATTATTAAATAAACATAGTGATAGTGAAATTTGAATACATCGAAGGTTAATATAATTCGTAATATAGAAGTTTAATATAAATAAATCGATGTATTTTAAAGATCGATTCAAATGATTCTTTTTGAATCAATTAAATTTATTTATATTATACATGGTCCATCTGATTGAAATGAATAGAAACAGGGTAGGTCGATAGCATAATATTTCTGTTATTATTAAATTCATTTAAAGTGAAGAAAAAAAATATTATTACATATTATTAAATAAATAAAATAAATATTAGTATGAAAAATAACACCTCAAAAATAGATAATGGGTATTTTTTTGTAAAATAACAGCAAAATATTTACATATAGAAAGCAGAGTGGCACAAAGGTAAAGCGCTGTGCTACTAACTCCAAGGAACCGGGCTTGAATCCCGCTTCGGCAGATAATTATTTATTCTATTACTGTCGCCGTGAGTCAGTCGCCCTGGTGGTCGAGCGTGATCCTGACCAAAAATCTCCTTGCACCACTGTTGGTCTAGAAACAGTACTTCCTTACAAAATATTTAACCCTCTGACCCTACACATGTTGTAGTAGTGCAGATTTATTTTTTATTTTTCATTTTTTTTTTTTTTTTTTTTTTTTTTGACTACCGTCAAAATAGCCCTGAAGAAGCCCTGCAACGTGGGGCGAAACGTTGGCTCATTAAAATAGTAT
>NW_027114928.1:442871-443359 GCF_000696795.3 Halyomorpha halys
CAGTTTTTATTTCATTTGATCGAAAAATTCACTCTCCCGAATTCTCCTATATAAGAAATATTAAAATATTAAGAATATAAAAATAATGAAGTAATAAATAAAATAACAAACAAGCTATGCAATGTATGCATGCCATCCTTCCTCTGGATAACTCCCTTACTCATTAATTTCCATACATGTGGAATGCATATAAGTAAATTGTTTTTTGTGTAAAAAAGGAACAAAATAATTTACCATATTGATTGCTTAGCAAACTTTTTTTATTTTATACTGCGGCCCTTACATTGACGCAACTACTAAGCGTATTTTTTGAGACGTTCTATCTTGAATTCCAAGTGATAATGTTTACGGTAATATTTTTAGAAATCTGCAAGTATCGAAGAAATTAAAACAAATTGTTAGGTTTATTTTAAATATTTGAAATATAAATGAAAATAATTGAATATATCTTATGCAATCTCAATAATGAGTCAGTTATTTTTAAGTTA
>NW_027114928.1:443519-468519 GCF_000696795.3 Halyomorpha halys
ATGATATAAATATATTATAAAATAGAAATCAAACATATTTTTTAAGGAATTTCCGTAGGATTACAATTGAAAGCCTTGATGCATGATTAACATATGCTTAAATAGTCACCTGTTGTTAATTGGTAACGGTAGCTTCCTCACTAAAACCTGTTAGAGAAAGTGCCACTTCTAATAACGAAAATTTCTATGGTTAATGAAATTTAAATATACAGACTACTTTCGATAATAGACATTGTATAATTGAAATCGAGTGGATCCTACGTGTAAGAGGGACGAATACAACAAACAGTAGTGGCCACAGATGCACCATTGTGCGGTCAGATATCTACACTACTATACTGGTCAATGAGCCTCAACGCCACACATGTGATCATCCCGTTCACATCTGTGCTCTCAGTAATCGTATCTTATCTTCCAGCGTTTAATAGAACGCTAGTGGAATAAGTGCTATCAGGTCCCAATCAAAGGGTTAAAATATTGTTTTAAGAAGCCACAATATTAAAAACAATATATATATTCGTGGAAACAAATTTATTTATCTAATATTATTGGTATATTTAGTTATAAGTAAGTTATAATTGATCTATGATAGAAATATGCATAAAACGGGAATAACATCGGATAAATAAAACGGAACGAAAATAGTTCTAAGATAAAAAGAGAGAAAGGAAACAAAAATTGATAACAAGCTAGTTTAATAATAAATGTTAAACAAATGAAGAAAATGATGTGTATATAAAGCTAATTGATAAAATAAGTTATTTTTACCTTATTTGAATTTCTATCATGAAACATTAAATCCATAAAAAAAATAGTCTACCATATAAAACTCGATAATTCAGAGTTAAAAAAAAATAAGACTTCAAGTAATTAAGGAATAAGGAAATACCACATAAAAGTGTTCGATTAAATTACATAAGTATACAACGTGATGATTAAAATTACATAAGTATACACTTTGATCTTGGCTTCAAAGTATACAAAATGATAAACTAATTTAGTAAATCCCAATGTGAACGTTAAAAAAAAATTCTAAGATTTTAATAAAAAATTCCTGAATTTTTTTTGAGTGACCGACTTTCACCTGGAGTCTGTCCCTCAAAAGAAATTATTGTCTAGTCATTTTTGAATGGTGACAAAATCATTGCTATAGCTGTTTTAAAATTTTAATTACAGGAAATTATTTTAAAGTATGAAATTAATTTTTACAAATTTCCTTGATACTTTTTCCTTGACTAGCCATAAATAAATTTTTTTAGGTATTTTATAAAATCCCCTGAATGATTGAGCGAATGGCTCAGCCAATTTTTATTCTAGATGGCTCAAATTATTCAACTAAATTCTGAAAATTATTGTATCAAATGGATTTATTCTATATAACAATATTTTGAGCTAAAGTATTAACCATTTCATAGAGTTTATTGCTCAAATTACAAATAAGTGCTTGCCTAAAACATTCGTTCAATTTTAGGCCTTGCTTTGAAGGTTCAGTGTATTCAATTCATATTTAATATAAATTTACCTGAATCTTAACTGTAAAACTGAATTGATATTTTCCAGTGGAGCGATTTAATTACTTTTTATTATTATATATAAACTGTTACTTAACAATATTCATTGTAAGGAAGCAGCTTTACTAATTGTGTGTGGTAAATTGACTTTTTTGACAATATTATAATGTTTGTACAAATGAACATAATCGCTTTTATTTCCAATGACTGTTTTTAATTCAAGAGAACATATCTAAAACAAGAATTCTCGCAGGAGTAAACTGTTTTACACTTTACTATATTTATCATCCTATTTTCGAATTCATTTTTCTATTTTTCTTGTATATTATATATGAGTGTCTTGAGTCAAGACCAACTATGTTGCATTTAGGCTCTACTCAAATAAAAAGATTCATTTTTAAAACCTATTTTTTTTATTATCTACTAAATAGACGCAATTATAAATAGATAAAATTTATCTCTAAGCTTATTTGTCTATAGATAAATAGATATATCTCCAAATATCTTAAATTATGTTCAATTTAGTAATTATTTGATATTTATTTATTTTATTATTATTAAACTTAAGTATATTTTTTAGTCTTTTTTCTTTACTTTTCTTTTGTCTGTATTTATAACATAAATGCTTACATATATTGTTAATAAAACTAGCACTATTAATGAAATAATAATCCTAATAAAATAAAATTAAATATATAGTCCCTAAGTTGATCTATTTAATAATAAAGAAAAGTTTCTCTCCGAATATTAGATTTGGAATTAGAAACTATAAGAACTAAATATCAACCTTGATAAGTTGATATTATTAATCTTAAGTTCAATATTTTGATTTGTTAAACAAAATATATTATATTTTAGTATGGTTATCTGAATTTTATTGTGTCATTTTTTTATTCATTTATCGGTATATTTCTGCATTTTTCACACTCCATTGGTATGTTCTTGTTTTGGGTTCTCTCCCATTCTATTTCTATCCCATTCTATATGTCCTTTCCTCTCAAAAATAAATATATAATTTTTTTTTTACCAAAAATATATGAAAATGCTTTAGTAATTCGTTCGATAGTGGATCGGAGAGCTGATTAAAAATATACATGCTCGGAAAGACCCTTCCGCTGACTAAGCCAACCAACCGCCCTCGTTTCCCAGCCAGTTATAATAAATTTTACTATACACCGGGGAACAGTTAGCGTTAACAAGCCTGGCACCGTCCCTAATCACTCACTCTCTATCCGTGAAAATGGTCCGCGAGTCGTTACTTTAATAAGCATTATGTCAATATTCCTTTAAATTAAATGTTAGCTTTTAATTCACTCGTTATACCAACTATACGCTGGCTTAGCCGGTTTCGAAATTTAGGGCTCAATTAATGTTTTTTACATAAAAGTAAACTTTTTTTTCTTATGTAAAATAATTTTAAACTAAAATAATACATTAATCTAAAAGAAAAAAGAGACGACAATTAATTGTTAAAACCTAACTGGAAGGATCCAAATACAAATCATTGGATCTTTAAAATACCAGTTAACTTTTTGCTTACTCAGGTATCACATTGTTATTATTGGTTTCTTTCTATGTTGCTAATTTGCTATGCTTGTTCTTGAAAACATAGTATTAATTATCCTCACACAGAAACATTTCGTTCCAGATGATATCTTCTGCTACAACAACTAAAATATGCACTATAACTTAATTCTTTCCTTTGCTACATAGGTAAGACATCGACCAAATAGCGAATATAATTTTTTTTCCTGCCAAAAATACAACAGTTTAACAAAACATAACGAATTCTTGATGCAAAGGGGTGGTCTAGGCTTTTTCCAATTGCATGGGATGTTTCTTTTTTTTTTTTTACTACTTTAGTTATTCTTTAATATTTCGTATTCATCAATTTTTTTTTATTTTTGCTTACATGAGAACTGTTACATAACAAAATTAATGGTACTTTTTTATTATTGGAAGATTTTTAATAAAATCGTCATTTAAGCCCTCTTAAACTATTTCACTGAGGAACTAACCATTGAATTATTCATTAATTGATAAATTGATAAAATTTGAAAAATCAATTCCATAGTTGGACTTCCAGCCGGACGATCTTATCGGTAGTTGTTACATCCCAGACTTATTACCACCTTCAATTTGCAATTTTAGTTTCGTATGACTTCGTGTTTTTTTTACCTAGGCAGTTCACACACAAACCATAATTTTTTGAATTCTATATACTCCAAATGTAGGTAAGTGGAAGTAAACATTTTTAAGAAAAATACTTTCGATTGATCTAAAAGTGTTTTTTATTTAAAGTATTTAGTTAAGTTCTAATACTTTTCGGTTTAATCTCAATGATCAACAACTTATTTCTATTGTTTAAGAATCGAAAACAATCAAAAAGACTGACAGAATTAAGACTGCAAAGGGTATAAGGCACCTGTCACTAGCAGATGGTACAGCTATCATCCCCTAGTTCATTGTCAGCCAATTATTTATTTCGGTTGAGCCATTTTCACGGTGACGGCTTCCGAACCTTATTGAAGTCATCCTCAGTGCTAACGGGTTGGAAGTAATTCCCTGAATCATAAGCTTGTTTGGATCTCCTCTAACTTTAATTTAATGGTGAATGGTAAGGGTGGTATCTTATGTGCCGTATGGTGTGTAAAGTGTTTGTCCCAAAGGATCTACTACAACCATTAAATAATTTTGCTTTTGGATTAAGAACCATAATGATTTATATTCCACCTTTATAATAAAAATAAATGGGTTATTTTCTTGATATAATCATGATATCTCACTTTACCGATTGAGGAGTCTGCAGCAGTAAGACGGTTATCCCATTTGAGGCTATTTTTCAGTTAATTTTTATCACAGTTAAAAAAAAAATAACGCTTCTTCTAATGATACAAAAATTGAATAGCTCTTTGGTTTCAATATTTTCCGCTGGTTAGCAGCACCTTTACTTGACTTAGTGATGCAAGAAGGGTGTAACTTCTGTAGCTGTCTCCTTATTGGTCTGGAAAGGATTATGAAAAGTACGTAAGGGTATGTCAGCATTATTAAAAAAGTGCTTTTAACGAAGTTCAATATGACTATTGTTTGACTAGAGATGATATTAATTTTTATCACTATCCAACTTCGCTCTTTGAAAATCACGCACATCATTGTCGCAGGATATGTATTGAGTATTCTTGTAAAAAAGAGAATACATTGTTCAATGAATTCTTAAGTGTGATAAGAGTGTTTTATTCTTAATATCACGACAAGTGAAAATGTTGGGGACCGCGCCAATTGAAACTTTCTATGCTGTCAATGTTCTTGAAAACTTACTATTAATGGTCCTCACCCAGAAAAACTTCGTTGCAGACGATGTCTTCTGCTACAACAACTAAAATGTACACTATGAATTAATTCTTTCCTTTGAAATATTCTTTGTCATTGCATCTAATATTAATTACAGTTATTGAACATTTAGCTCTGCCTGTATGTTTCTTTGAATTTCATAAGTAATTTTAAGGGTTGGAACAATGGAGGCAGCTCAAATCTTTCTTTCTTACTTGTCCACTCAACGAAAAGGACAGTAGCTTCCAGGAAACCCATTGCGGTTCCCCAATAGTAGTATTATATTTAAGAAAAAAAAAGGTTTCCAAACGGTGGTCCGCGGACCACAGGTAGAATGTGAGAGCCTTGTGAGTTGGCCGCGGGAGAGTCTATTAGCCTATTGTATGATTCTCTAAAATGTTTTGACGCGGCAACTTTGCTAGACTAAAAATATTTCACGCACCTCAGTTAAAAGAACTCGCAACACATTTGTCGTACTAAAAAACGATTTCAACACAAATATCCTTAATGCGGTTGAATTTGTAGGTAAAAATAAACAGTACGAATTAAATGTATGTAAAGACTAATATTTTTAACAGGTGACCATTAATAATAGATACCTACCTAAAAAATAATCATAGAAAATACCCCTACAATCCATGTATTGTCTTGGGCTCGTTATTTATAATACATCAACATTTATAAAATTTGTGATTATTCCTAAACCCTGATGGTCTATGTATGTCTATGTATTGTAAATATTGCACAAACAAAGATATGATGATGTTGCCATTTCACATAAATGAACGATCCATTTAAATTTAATATTGCAAAACCGTTGTAAAAATTAATTATTATTGCCACGGGGCCCTGAAGTTAACTTGCTGCTGCCTTGGCTTGCGCTTGCGGACTTCCTGGTATATGCTTGTGGCACCCAATTTGGGTACCCGTACATTACCATATATCCTGTGTTTTATAATTTTCAGATGTTTGAGCGTTATTTGATGGATTTAATAGGTAAAAGTCTCTCAAAATTCCCTCTAAAGTATTTGGGTGCTTTTTGTTCGTACTTTTGGCCTTTAGCCCTTAGGCGGGGGTGATCTGCAAACTTCTACGAGTTAGGAACCACTGATTTATATGGACAGAAAGAGCACTTTGCTACATTCGTTTGTAGCCCAGGTGCTATTTGGTTATGTGAAATATAAAATTTCGGATTTCCTTCTTTACCTGTACATTTGTCAGTATTATTATTATTATTATATTATCTAATAATTACTAAGAGAACTCCATGATTACCGAAGAGAATATGATTTCTTCATTATCAATATTAGCTCATGTATTAATTTTAAGACAAATCTATCATAAGGCATTTGTAAGTTAAAACGTCAAAAAATTGTCTTTAGGAAACTAGATATAGTTATAAATTTCAGTAAATAGAAACTTTGATAAGTAGTTTTTGTTGGATAATTAGGTAAGAGGAGTAGCCGACAGTAGTTGTTCGCATTGTAAGAGCCTAAGCAATTGTTGGACCACCAGAGGATAATTGGCTGAAAGAGGACACCCCGTAATACTGGGATTATTTTTCCCCCTTACCCTCTTTCAATAGCCTCCTCTTATAGATTATTTATGTTAATTATTCACTCGGATGGTCATCCCGATGATCCTACGTAATCCTCCAGTCTGCGGGCAGTAATCCCTGAAAAATTAGGATGGTACGGGCCCCTGCTGCGGTTCCATTCAGCCCGAAATCACTACACCTTCATTAGATGATCCTTACCTATCATGTCTAATGTTCTGCTTTCGCCTTTTCTAACAATAGAAGTGGTGTATGTTATAAAAATAATAGAAATGGTATAATTTAAAATCCTAATGGATTAGTTATTTATCAACAGCCGTTCATACCTTCAGCCCTAGACCCTTTGTGAGCCAATGCCATTTTCGTCAATTGCTAAGGTAAACAAAGTATCTATTTTGGCCTTACATGAAAGTTTAAAATAATAAAGCCATGTAGTTAAGGGTGACTCCAAACTGCATACAGAATCCGTTTCCAAATCCAGTAAATAATAATAAGTATTTTGGATTTCGCTACTGAATTATACAAAATACATTTATATATGTTGTGTTTTGCTTGTTAAAATACAAAATAGTTTTAGCTCTTTGTCCCTTTATATAGAATATGCAAAAATGATATTTTGCCATCTTCTTTTTGTACCTCTGAGCGTGGAGATTTAATGGTGCAAACCAGCTAAGCAGCAAATTCCTTTCGTATTTTCCTATTGCTTATTTGATCTCTTCTTGTCCTGTCAGCCTCTCTTTGGAGAGCTTCATGTTTGCAGCTGTAACTCTGCACCAGTGCCTATGGGGTGGGATCTAACTTTCATCGCCCTAAAGAAGAATAGCTAGGTCGATAGCCTTACAAATGTGCAGTTTTCTATCTCCCTATTCTTCATCACAGTGGTAATATACAAAATTTCTTTTTTACTTTGTTGAAAAGCTCTTTTCAAGTTTTACTTATCCGCTAAGCACCATACACCAAGATACGATGTGTATTCTTCGGCTGTTTCTAGAATTTCGTCATTGTAAGGAATTCTTAATTCTCATCCTCACGCGTAATATAAATTACCTTTCTTCTACTTGCGTTTATTGACATACCTTTTCTTTCTATTTCAAATTCCCACTCAATAATGTCGTGTTGTGGAATTTCACTGTAGTCTGCTATGAGATCAATATCGTTTGCGAAAACCAAAACTTGGCCTATAATTATCTGCATGTTCCATTACATTACAATTATCTATCCATGTTGTCTCTGTTAGTATATTTCTAAAATCTCACCCATGAATATGATAAAAAAGATTGGACGAAAGCTGCCACCTTGATAACTCCCTTAATCCATGGTAAAGGTCCCTGATTTGTTTTCATTTATCGTAGTTATACCTTTTGGTTCATAGTGCATAGAGTTCATAGCTCTTATTAATTTATTGGATAAATTCTATGTTGCTAAAGCTAGCCATATTTATTTCCTAATTTCCGTATGGAGTATATTTGACATTTAGTAAAAATTTTACCTCAAAACAACTTTAGGTCCTAATGTCGACTAATTTTTAACGAACTGATGAAATCGATGTTTAATTATACCTGATTATATTTAGCATAACCCTTAGCAAGAAGGTCTGTGTATATTTTTCGATTTAAATATTTAGATAATATATTTCTAAGAACTGATAGAACTATAGAATACATAAATAGATGATAAATGCGGTTTTTGGAACCTCTATTCGCCTTAGAACTGCAGTTAACCAGAAACAGCACTGAGCATGTTTGAGTTGAGGAAACAAAGTTAAAAATAATTGATTAGGAATCTCAAAATAAAAATCATATCAAAATAAGTTTAAACTAGTTGATCAAAATATTATTTAATTTTTCATTGACCTGTCGCAATTTCGATATATTCTCCTTGATTAAAATTCTCTTTCTCTTATTTCTATTCGCACACCCAAAATTCACAATGTTTCTCCAAATTCCTTTATTAACAGATATTAAATATTTTTTTATAATTGATGATCTACCTTTCCATTACTAGATGACTTGAAGTTTAATCAGCGACTACCTTTAACAACGTCGTTGCACAATGGCACCAACGTATGCACGTCCGTTCCTTTGGCATTGTTTCGAGCACAATGGATGGGATCCCACTGGACTGATCCGAAAAAGTTCATACTTTCAAGATGTCTCCAGGGATCCCAGAACAGAGCATTGCAGGGTACAAAGGAGCCATTTGAAAATGAGTCCATTTGCCTCAGCCGATGATGCTTTATTTCCCAGGTGTCGACGAGGTTTTTCATAGCTAAGCTCGTGTTTTTGTATCAGTGGACGAAACAAAAAAAAAAAATGTTTTGCTAATGAATCAATTTCTATATATACCTGTAGATGACACAGGGTTTGCAGACCCCTTTAATTATTACAAGTTAATTGCCTATGAACGAATTAAATTTATTTCTTGGAATATAGCTTCAATGTGTAGTAGAAAATCCATATTTTGATTAATGAAGTACTTTACAACTAGCCGAAATGTTCACGAAATGGAAATTGATAGTATACCTTCAAAACCTCTTAACTACTTGTGACTTCATTTTTGATGAGTTGATAATTTTTTATCCTACTGAACCCGATCTTACGGGTTCACCAATACTCCCTCCTCCGTAACAAAATAATTTTGCCTGGTCTTTGAATTTTAATTTTTCAATTTTTTTTTTTATTTCATTTGATATGATAAAGCAGAACATTTAACGCATTTTATTAGCGTGAGGCCCGGTTCGGACGCACCTGCGTCAAGTCCTGGACATATGATAACGTTAATTTGAAAATACTGGCAACGTTAAAATTACGTCATCCATATGATTCGGAATCCTTTGTTTTTTTATACCGATTCAAAACCATTATTTTACCTAAATGCTGTAATATTCATGACTGTAATATTTTTTAAATACCAACTAACCTACATCTTTTTATGACTTAAATTTTATATTGTGACATTTTTTTTCAATAATCGTAGCCATAATGTCTGATAAACAAATACTATAAATTTTTATAATAATACATACACAAATTAAAAAAAACATTGTTTTAATATTTAATTAATTTTATAGTAATGATATCAAAGATTTAATGACTTTTATGAATTAAACTATAATATTCTTGCTTTTATTTTTTAAAATAGATAAACATGGTATAATATATTCCAATATTAGTATCAATAAATGCCTTACCAATTTAAAGTATCTTTTATTATTATTATTACAAAATATTTGTGATTTATTGTCCTTTTCAAAAAGCAGGTCATGGAGGTCCTACTTGAGCACATAAAGAGAGGAGAAGGACCGCATATGCGGACAGGAACAGAAGGGCTTTATGATTCTAATTTAGGGATCACCCCCTATCACATCTGCTCCACGGGAGGGGGTAAAAAAGGGACAACAGGTCCTAGTAACGAGAGTATTGTCTGTTCAACAATGTTAGTGCATCAACTTGCAGGGGGCCATTAACTCGGCACTCCCTCATATCTTCCTATATCAGTAGCTGCCTTCTCTGAATCAATGCCGTATTTATTTTTGTTGGTAGTAATAATTACAATTACAATAGAATTTATTCTCAAATGGCTTCCGAATTCAGCAGGTGTGATTAGGGATTTAATAGAAAAGAGATGTTTTTCACCTTTAATCTATCTTTTATAAATCATTATTATTTTGTACTATCAGATTTTTAACAACGAAAATCCAATATTTTTTTTTAGAACCACTATAGATTTACTTATGAACTACAGAATTATATACTAATAAATTAATAAACTCCCAAAGATAAAATAGTGGTGAAACATTTACTGACAAGTACTGTTGACTCACAAAACCATTGTAAAACTTAATATATGGCCAGTTTAACATAGGCACATACTTCGGACGTGGAATGAAATTATCAATGGAAATACATTGTTTGTTAACAGTCACACTTGTTGGTATGTGGACAAGCTAGTTGGTAAAGGAACTGGATGATCGTGCGAGTCGGGCGGCCCGTCATTGTTCCCTTCCGGAGGTAGCGCATTCCGGCCTCCCGATGGAGCAATCCGGTCGCTGACACCTCCATCAGGACGAAGTCACACTGCGCTGGCACGAACTCCTGCAACAAACACATCACAAATGTAATTTTTAAGATTCCTAATTCCAATTTCATACAAAAAATACAAACAGATAATCGAAAATCTACTCTGTCGTTGGATCCTTGAGCATAATAATGGTTGGGCACAAAACAAACCCCTAAATTTCTTTTCACCCTTGTACATTGCAAGTTCCCCATATTCCATATCTCATTTCCTTTCACCAGAGGTTTTTTTTAACTATTTTCATCTTTTGATTATGAAATTTTAAATGTTCAAAGGAGTTGAGACACGACCGTCGCTATCTCATAAGTTGACCCTTCCGGTTTGGTTCCGGACGGGGTGGATTGACTTTGGTTTCGTGGTAGTCCCGCGGAATGAAATCTCGACCCACTGTAGTCTGAATAGATTTCTTAGCTCTAGGATAATCCCGGTTATTAGAAATGAGGATGGGTACTTTTCAGCTTATTCCGCCATGTAGATCTTACCTTACCTCCCCCCTCGAAAAAAAAAATATATAGGATTAAGTTTTCAAACTGAAAATATGAATTTAAGGTACAAAAATAAGAAGAAAACAAATCCTTATAAAGTAGGAGTATAGTAAAGACTGCTACTTGTATTTTTGGGCTTTGGAAAAACTACGTGTTGTTGGGGCTATCTGACGTTTGGAGAATTCATCTCCAGCAAAAAATGGAATTAACAGCTAAACAATTCCATGCGATTTTTTTTCATTACTTTCGACGTGGATTGTCAGACAAGTGTGCAATGATGTACTTTATTCTTTAATAATGGCGATAAAACATCATCTTAAAACACTAAAAAATGGTATAACAAATTTAATCGTGATCGGCGTTCGCTCCAGAACGTATTCCGTGAATGTCGTCCAAAATCGGTTGTTGTGCCAGGAAATATCGATGCTGTTTGTGAACTGATGAAACGTGATTCTCATGTGATATACCACGGTTTGTCAATCTCACGAGATTGAGGCATATTTGGGGATTAGTATAACAAGCACCAATAAGATACGAACATTTGGCCGTAGCTTCGTTCGTGTTGGATCCTGGATAATCTGAAAAATGCTTAAAAAAAGGTTTGTATCGATTGGTGCAAGAAAAAATACGTTCAAGGTGCATCAGAAGTTGTATCATGAATTATGTACATGGTTAATTCCGAATCGTACACGACCATTTGTTTGTCAGAAATCTTCGGAAAAATTCGATAAAGTTGAAGAGGCGAGTCATAACAATGCTCGCTTTCACACTTTGGCTGAAACCGGCCAAACTCATGTGTCACTCGCCGTACAGCCCTGAGTGGCACCTAATGACTTTTTTTCATGAATTTCGTAACCACCCCAAGAAGCAGATTACGCATTCAAACTTGGGAGTTACCTCATTCGGAGTAGAAAAAGTTCTTCTAAAATTGGTTTAAACGCATGTAGAAGTGTATAGATCTTCATGAATAATATTAGAACATCGATAAAACCAATTTCGATCATAACTACATTTTTTTTTATTAGGCCATAGACATAAACAGCAACACTCGTATATATTTTTTTTTTATAAAAGATTTTTTAAAATTAAACATTATTCCTGAAAAGTTTTATGAAATGTTAGTTTGTGAGCAGAGCCCGAATTCGTATGCATTTGCATATTTTAGTTGCATTGATTTTTAAATAGCTAATCAACTGCAATTAGCCATGCAATTCATCTTGTATATTTTTGTAAATTTAACGGAAAAGCATCTTTGACTACAAATCCAAACAATTTCTTATTTGGATGATTAAAATTGTTTATTACAACTAAATAAAAAAACAGTAAAAAATAGAAATTGAAGTTAAAATTACTGATGAAATTCTGAATTACAATTGTGGGTTCATTCTCAATCAACAACACAATGTCAAATCAACGACAGTTACCTTGAATAATTTTTTGTAATCCACACACTCAGTTTTAATATTGGTTTATTGCTTCCTTTCATCATAAACCTCAAGCCTATGCATTTATTTGTCATATTAAATTATAATTAAGTCGATGATGTACTGAATAAAAAAAAATACACTAAATCTCTGATTTCAAATAAACACAGTAAGGACCCATAGCATAGAAAAAAGTGTATCCATGAATAGTACAATGTTATACAATAATTTCTATTTCATTAACACCTATTTTAGTTTCATTTCAACTAAACTGAAACAATTTCAGAAAACCAGTTTTTTTGTTAGATGAAAATTTCAAATTAATAAATGAATCTAAAGACAGTGTTACTTGCTAACCAGGTTAACCAGGAAAAAAAAGTATACAATTTGGCGAATTGAGAAAAGAATTTCAGGAGGTTGCATGTATTACGAAGGATTTACTGAAGAAGGCTATTCTATGAGAGTGGATATATAGATTAATCGGTTGGGATCTTGTGTTTAATTAATGGATTGATAAACGTAAAGATCAAGGATATAGGTAGGTTTTTGATTTTAAATACTTGGAACAGGGGGGATCACGAAGGAGGTATTGCCTGCGGGAGGTTGGATAAAACCACTTCAACGGGTATACCAGCGGGAGATATGGGAGCGTCTGGGAACCTTATGGAGCAATTTTTAAGTATCTTTAGTCTGAACCCTAGACAATCACATTGCCCTCCGTAATCATTAGTTTTGGATTTGAGGAACTATGTAAGACACTAAAGTTGTTAGGATCAAATGGATTTTCAGGGATAAGATCAGAAGAAAAGCCGTTTAAGGATGCAGAAGGAAGAGGATCAGCAAGGAAAGAGTTAAACTCGTCCGGATTTACTGGGTAATACGAACAAGGTTTAGAGCTTGTAATGGAGAGGTTCTTAAGAATTTCCCAATTGGATTTAGGGTCAGGTGCTTGGGATAAGATGTTGTGAAAGTATTGGTTCTGGGCGCGGCGTTAGGATGTTGGGGTAAGGTTTTAGAGGTACCTTAAGGTGGAATAATACTCTAAAATTCTGGTGTATCTGAAGGATCTTCTAGCAAGATCTCTTCTCATTAACTCTCTTATTCCATGGTTTTAAGAAATACGTGAAGATTAAGAAATGTAAGGATGGAAGAATAAGTAGATTTAGAAATCGTCAGCATATAAGTGGTATATTGAGTAGAGATTATGCAGCCAAACGAAAGTAGTTCTAAATCTTACCATCAAGAATGCCGCAGCCAAGCATGGACCACCACCCCTTCCCAATCCCGTATTAACCACATCAACTCCCTCATAATCTGAAAAAACGGAAATGATCAGTTTATAAAACAAACTGTGTATTCATTATCATATATATTATATTCAGAACTTACTGGTTACCCTGCTCCTAAAGCACTTCCAAAGCGGTAGCCTCCAAACCCTGTCTCCAGTGTAAGCTCCCGCCATATTCAGCTCCTCCCAACAAACGTCAGACGTTGTAAACAATCCGTTTGGTGGTGTCCCGAAACTGTTGTTTAAACCAGCTGCAAAAGTAAGATTATATTGTATCTAATAATACAACAAGTGTTTAAGTTGATTTACATTGTAATAATATAAAATGTTTAGATAATTGTTTTAACATTGTCATATATTGACTATAATTGTCTTTATTAATTTGTTAAATGTGGCTGTACCCTGAAACTAAATTCAGTTTAATAAGGATACTTCCACAGTTATTATTAATTAATTCATTCATTTTTATTTTTTAACTTTTTTTTTTTTTGCAAAATAATTGTTATTTTTTATACAAACAAATGTAACCAAGATGCTAGACAGGAATTAATATTCCCAAAGTGGATAGATTTCTGAAAATAGTTTCTTTGGAAATTTAACTCAATAAATGTTCATTATATCATTAAGTACGGTGAAATTGCATACTAATTAATTAATGTTCTGTTTACTCACTTGAGCTGGTGGATACGGTCATTATGAACGCTGGCTTATACCTGGCGCAGTAGGCGAGGCAGTCGGCGCAGATGACCCTCCCATCGTTGGCTGGGTCTTCTATCCTGATGGTCTTACCATTCCTGGACATGGTCACATCGCCGTGCTTCAGTGCCAAGCCGCTAGGCATATTTTCATACAAAGCGAGGACACCTGTTTTTTATAAGACAAAAGTCTCTTATTTATTTATTTTTCGAAAAGAAAAATAACAGCAAAATCAAAAAAATATAAGGTTAACCACTTTTACCAGCCATATTCCTGAAGATCTTCAGGTCAATAAAAAAACTTAACTATGCTCATGGAATTGAAGATTCTTTATTGCCATGAACAAATTATAGAGGTAGAACAAAGATGATTTTTTAGTTATATGGTTTAACTCTCTAGTGAAAAATAAAAGTTTTCGACCTTCCAATCCTTGAGGATCTTCCGCCATCTTGAAAAAACGAACTTTTTTTTGAAGTTATAATGATTCTTATACTTACGATTTTGTAAATGCCATTAAAATAAAACTGAAGATCTATTTTCAAATTTTATTTTGTTGAAATATACATATTTATAATGTTATGAAAACTGTGTTATAGTGTTTTAAATTCTTATTTCTCCAGAATCTACATGATTATCACAGATAACGTATATGAAAATCTAGACCGCTACAACTCATTAATTGGTCAGAATTTCAGTACTTTCTTTAGAATTACTGGTTAATTAACAACTGTGTGCTAGAAGATTTGGAATGCACAGAAAATCCTTTCCTAACTCGAGCTCACGTATTATTTTTGGAGTGTCCCTAGTTAGACGCAGACCGCCTGGATTTTATCTAATCTTAGTATAGTCCAATGCTGCTATTGCGACGAAAAATGTATCATATCTTTATAAATGCTAATGAACTTATAGGAGTCATTATAAGAGGAACAGTTTTCATTTCTAAAAATCGTAAAAAGTCACAATTTTGAGCAGCGAAAATCCATACCTGCTTAGTGGTATAGTTTCTTCACCTTTCATGTATTGGTCATGAAGGAGTTTAAAAATTGTTGAAAAGAATAAATAAATGAGGGAGTGAATAGTAAATATTTTTGAGTGATGAAGAATAGAAGAATTGAGATATTAAGATAGTTATTAAGATAAAATTAACTCCCTCATTATTGAATATCTGGGAAAAATTGAGAGAGTGGTTTTTATTTTTTTTCTAATTACTGTAATTCGTAATCATGAAAAAGAGCTTGCAAGCAAAAACCTTTTCCCTTCGAAAAATAAGACTCTAGAAAAAAAAATAGTTTAAAATTCTTCTTCTTCTTTTTTGGAAGTGACAGAGTGAAATGGTAAGAGAGTTCCTCCACAAAGACTGCCTCTGCAGAACCGAAGCAAGCAACTGATCGCTTGGCTGTTGGTCTAGAGTATTTCTGAATACTTTTGAGGCTATCCACTACCGTCCTTTCCCACTCCAACCATCTAGCCTTTTTCCCTCCAAGCTACGCCTTTAAACATTTTGTATTAGGTGAATATTTGTGCGAAGGAAAAACCTCCGGACCTAATGTTTTTTATTTTATTTCTTATTACTAGAGAAGAGAAATAAGTGCTTTATTCATTCATGCTACCCAAATACATCGGGTTGCAACATTACACAGCATACTGATCAATCCGTGATCGGACAGATATAAACTACGTACTTTTATATGATATAATAAAATAGAAAGAAAAACAAATTTTTTTCCCCACAGTTTTCTTTTACAATTAATACCTGTCTACACGCTAAATACAAGTTTTTCAATTTATTCCTTTTCCTTCTACTTCACAATTTTTATAAATGAAATAAAATCGACGAATTCCCCTATATAACAAATATTAAAAATAATAAAGTAATAAATGAAACAATAAACAAGATATGCCATGTATGCATGCCATCCCTCCTCTGGATAACTCCCTAACTCATTAATTTCCATGTGCGTGTGTTGAGGATGATTCCCAGGGAGTCGAGTATTATATTCTGTTATCCTAGCCCTGTCCTGGACATCATCCCCGAGTTCCCCCATTAAGGTCCTAGTTGTGCTGGGAATCGTTCCTCGGGCTCCGAACCAGAGGCCTCTCACGTTGAAGTCTCGTTCTCCGAAGCCCTCACGGAACTTCTCGTTGCGGAAAGGGGTGCATTTATCGTAGGTTTCTTTCTTTTCCCTATCTACTTTATTTGCCTGGTCAAGGTCGTTATTTTCATGTCTCACGGTGGGATCCAGAATGATTGCCGACTTCCCCTTCTTAGGAAAACCACATATATTATGGACCACCATAATATACCCTAACCACATATGGATACATCCGTATCTACACAGTAGACCTCGTCAAAGTAGGCAAATTCTCTTTCGTTTAGGAGCTTCATTAACTCGTACTTCACTCTATGATGTCGGCGTGTTATGAGGAGGGAGTTGTTGGGGCATTTCCCCAGCACATGTGCTGGTGTTTCCGCCCCTCTGTTGCATTTGCGATTGACATCATACCTTAATTAGAAAATAAAATAAAGCAATAGCAAATAACAGTCGAAACTTAGTAAAAGCTTACCTATAATATTTATTGGCAAATTGAGCCTGGCAACCGCTTTGATGACCGACACGACACAGGCAGCACCTGCAATATCACCTCTGTATATCGACATGCCTTTTGGGGGTTGCAGGTTCAACCCTCCAGTATCAAAAGTCGATCCCTTGCCTGAAATACAAAATATAAACTTATCCCTGAGCTATTCAAGTGGATGAATGTCCATTATCTAGACTTTTACTTACCCATAAGCACGACAGGTCGCTCGTTCTCCTTGCCTCCGCAGTACTTTAGCTCGGCGAAACCAGGCGGTTGGCAGGACCCGCGGGCCATCGTGAGGAAGGCGTTGAAATGGTTAGCCTCCATCCACTCTCTGTCGCGGAGTTCTACCTCAACTCCGCAAGGGCATAGGTATTCTATTGCCATCTGTTTTACAACGATTGTAAATTTAATAAAGTATGTAATAAAACGCGCTTTACATCCTCTCTATACGTCATACTGCATTTATTGGCATACGTTATAGGATTTATATAATGTTTGAAGAGCTCAAGAGGGGAAAAATCAGTTTTTTCGATTAATTTAATGAAAACAATATATTAGATTATAATTTACATAATTGTAATATAAACACTATAAAGTCAAAATTGATGACTCTGCCAATATTTATTTTCTTAATTAAATTTAATAGTTAAATAGTACATTCAACTAGGTTTCATTTCTGTGTTAACTAAACATCTGTATGTCTAATAGTTGAGATATAGTTTCTTATGAACCAAAAGTTTGATCTGAACAACTAGAAATTTTGTGGATTTATTTGAAGGAATATCATGACTGTTGCTACTCCTTCGAAGAAAAACGTAACGAACTACTTAATTCAAACTAAAATTATTTTGAGTTCTAATAGACATTCTGTACGTCGTTGTTGGTGTAGTAGTTTCCATGATATGGTTTAAAATAAATTCTCAAAATATTGATTTTTCGTCATTAATTGTTGCTCTTTGGAAAAGAGAATTTCGAGAATTTAAAGTATACAGCTGAAATGGGCTCATATTTATATTTTTTTGTTTCTGCTTCAAATGACGTTATTTTTTTTTTTTAAGTGTTTAATGAAAAATGCAATTTTTGTAAGGTTTTTTTAAAGCCGCAGTTTTTCAGTCCATTTCATACAGCTAACGAACCAAATTATATTTATGACTTTAAATGTTAAATGTTTTGTCGTATAATTAGGTAAAACAATTACCTGACAGAATAAGGTTGGTGTCATCAAGTTGGAGGGACATTCCGAAATCCAACGAGCCATGTTTTGCGATTCAGCACCTATAGTACCTTTTAACCACCACTGCCTGAAAAATAATAGTTTATGAAAAGCAAGAAACCCATTGTCGGAGATCGGTTTTTCATCGACAGTAACTTACACATCGTCGTTGTCATAGAGTTCTATCTTTGGTGCTGGTTCTTGGTCATCTT
Source organism: Halyomorpha halys (assembly GCF_000696795.3). NCBI lineage: Eukaryota > Metazoa > Arthropoda > Insecta > Hemiptera > Pentatomidae > Halyomorpha > Halyomorpha halys. Next base: position 461,894 of record NW_027114928.1, read on the forward strand.
TGTTTCTCCAGTCTTGGTATTTCCAGACGGACAATAGGGAACCCTCTGCCGACGCTTCAGTATTTGTGAAACCCTCGACGAATATGTGAGTCGCTCCCTGCAATTTTAGTTCTCTTAGAAGCAACATCAAAGCATTCACCTCAGTGTGAGTTTTTTAATGAACAATTTTATTTTATTTTTTATAAATCAGATACAATTATTATTGCAAAAGGCACTAACCATGTCCTGTAGTGACCTGGCTCCTACACCAGCGGCCTCTCGGATGAACTCCTTACACTGGTCCAAAGCCTCGACGGGGTGGAATGTTGCGCTCTCCGGCCCCAAGCAGGCCACTGCCACGTAGCTGAAGTCATCATTTAGCCCTCCGAACACTTGAGCTTTGCCACGTGGTATTTTAGACCTGAAAGTAGTCGGCGTTAAGTTTGAATTTCGCTACAATGGTCTTCCTTTACTAGGAAAAAAATTTGTACCCTTTCAGAAGTTCTGAGAGCTTGCCGCACACACAATTGTCGAACTTGGATGCTGTTTCAGTCAGTTTGAGTGTGCCCTCGCAAGTTTCGTAAGCACCAAGAACAAGACCTTTCTGTCGAAAAATAACAATCTGACATTTTGTAGCCAGAGATTTTATAATAAATATGATGCACTTTTTGTTTTCTTTCAGCAAAAACGCTCTCAACTTCTTATCTCTTTATTTATTCCGAACGTTTCGGATATTCGTTAACTAACTAGTCCAATCTGCAATCGTATAGTAGATTATACCAACATTTACATTCATATTGTTTACAATTTAACAAAAAGTGCATAATATTTTGAATCCTTGGAGGCATATTAAATATTGAAAAATGAATATCAATATTCAACTGTTGATACTTATTTACGTATGTATATATTATGATAATTTTAGTAATATTATTTTTGTCTATCACAGTCATTACATATCCATTTTTTGAAACAGTAATAATAAAACTACTAGAGTAGTTACTATAAAACTATGTAAGATAAGAGAATAAATAAATATACCGTACTAATAATATGTTTATTCTCACCACCTCAGGGTAAAAATATTTTTAATCTGCTTGACCATAATACCCTACAATTGAATAAAATATTGGATAAATCAATTTTATAGGTTTCCTTGATGATGGGCCGAAGGTTGAAACGTAGGATAAGAATAATGATAAGAGAAATAAATAAAAATAAATTTGTGTTTAAATTAAAATCAATATTATATTATTCAATGTTTAATCGTAATTATGGATTATGATAATTTTATCAATCACAGTGATTACATACCAAATTGCTTAAATAGCTCTAAAAATGTATACAAAGTTTGATAATTATAATTTAGTCCTGGTATAAATGGTCTAAAGCTATATATAGTGAAGATCCACTGGAATATCATGTAAAGATTTGAGTGAGTTATATGCTCGGCATTAAGTCATTTTCCTCAAGTTTGGCAAACAGGTGGAGAATTGTAGGCCATAAGATAACCATGCGTATGACCTATTCGAAGGTGCGTCAAAATCACTTCCCCTTTGCGCAAATTTCTAGTTGATGATATCCAAGAGGAGACGTCACTTCAGATTTCCCTTAATTTGTTATTAGAACTATTTTCCCACGTTTTTCTCCATTTCAATTTAATCCTCTGCTCAATGAGGGCAATGAAACCATCGACAGGCACAGCGCGATATGGAATTCCTTCAGAAATCGCCACCTTAGCCGCCCTATTGGCCAGTTTGTTACCCGCTGTTCCGCAGTGGCCAGGGACCCAGGCGAAAAACATTGAAATACCGTTCCTTTTGGCGGACGGTAATGAGTAATAGATGGTTTGGTTTAGTGGGTTAATTGAATACTAGGATAGCATATGTTCCTTCAATACTAGGATTAAAATTGTTCCACGATACTAATTCTTCCTTATTTTTTATAGTTCGTACAGTTGTCCTCCTTCCATTATTTTGATAGATCTAGATCAATAATTTCAGAATAGAACGGATTGATATATATAAAAAAAAATTTACACTGATCAAGATATGTAAAAAAAGACAAAAACAAAATAAAAACACTGGATCAATTTTAACAACTTTTGAGAACCATTGATCACCTATCATTATGAACCTCACGAAATTATCGCCTTGATTATAAATATTGCGTAAACCTATTCAAAATATTGCTTTAATATAAAAATATTAAAAATAAAGTTTTAAAATATTCCATAAAACTACGAAAATGGTATGATAAGTAAAAAAAAAATGTTTAAATCACATATCGATGATTGGTAATTTAAACTTCATAACAGGTAGGTTATTCTATAAAAGGTTTCATTGCCACTCATCAATATTTATATTTTTATTTAAATAAAAGCTGTTAGGATTATTATTTTCTGGCGAAACTAAAAACAAATCCACCTAAAAAGTATGGTTGGATTTACGACAACTACACCACGATTATTTTTTCTCCAAAAGTAATTAATTTGGCCAAAATTCAGTTCAAAAATGGATTAATTTGGGACAAATTGAGAAATTTGGAGTTATGGTTAACGTAGATATAACAAACAGTCTTCAAGCATAAAATAGATAATCAAAAGGAATGTACCACAAGTACATATATACCACAAGCACTACGATGACTGCTAGATCTTTTATGTGCTAAAATACGGTAGTAAATAAGTTACGTGTTCAAAACTACACGATATTATTAGGGTTAAAACACTTACCTTCCCAGGAGGTGGGCAATCGAATGTAGCCAATCGTTTCGGAATAAAAAAAGCTCCAGCCACTGCGTTTAAAGACTTATGTCGAATCATGGTAATAATGTATGGAGAATTTCGATTATGTATTTTTAATTTGCGTTTTCCTTGTGTACATGTATAAAACCTACGTTGTAATTTATTCTGGTGCGTCCTGTTGTGTTTTGTTTGCAAATCAGCTTGTCTCTATTTTCATAATCTAAAAATTTACCGAACTTTCTGAGTGTCATTTAGTAAAATCAGTGTGTCATAAAATCTTGTTACTTGTGAGCCATCTTACTAGCATCATTAATTTTTCACCAAATATTTTATACTACATCAATTTAAAGTCAATTATTATATGATTCCAGCTGTTATTAAAATTCAAAATATGCTTCATTATTCTGTAATGTTCCATATTTTTTTAACATACTAGAAATATCTTTATCGTTAACTAAATGGTCTTCGTTATCTGAACGATAAAGAAAAATATGATTGTTGATCAAGTTATCAAGTAAAAAAGTTGTTTTTCGGATTATTCGTTGATTTCCTCTATCAAAACATTACAATAGTAACCTACCATTGATTCCATAATAACAAATTGTAATAATTGCAAACGACAATTAGCAAGCGATATTGAAGATAAAAAATATTGTAATTTCACTTAATTAAGTTATAATGACTGGCCTGGACCGCTCCCTAGGATGACCCCAATGTACAATGCAAAACACAGCCGGCTGGATTCGCTTTATCCTCGTTCCAAAGACATGTAGGGATTCTTTTATCATCGTCAAGGAACTATCGGTCTCAATCCTATTATTTTTTGTTTTATTCAATTTAACTGTGAATTTCGGTTTTTTCCCTTGTTTATTATTTATTTATTTTCTGCAGCGGATAGTCTAAAACCTGTGAAGAATTTGATGTTCTGCAAATATTTTTCAAATCCAAAACAAAGTAAAACCATCATAACAGAACTTATGGAATATATAGAAGCTCTGTAAAACTTTATGAAATTGCTTAGAAGTCTGCTGAACTTTTGTGTGTATTTATTTATGCAAAATAAAAAAAGAGGTAGCTCCAACAATTAAACTTATTTTAGATCTTCTGGAAGTTATATTTTGGACAAAATGAAATTGTACTTTTTCTTTTGTAGAATAATAAAAAAATATTATTCTTTAACTATAATTTTTTTGTTTCCTTGCTATCGAAGACAAGGTATTCATGCAGGAAATAAAAAAAAAAACTAGGTTCTATTTTTTGTCGGTACAATTTTTTTTTTTAAATCCCGTTACTATTTTGAAACTTAGTTTTCCTTTGAATGATACGATTGGTTTGTAACTTTCAAATTTGGCATCTCTCAATAATCTTCTTGTTTTTTCAAGGGGTAGGGTCAGCCTGGCAATGCCATTTTACTCCGAAGTGTAAATAGAACTCTTAATGTTATATGCCATTTATTTTTAAAAAGTTTATTAACTCACTGTTTTTGTATTCAGTGTTTCAGAGCCCCTATCGGTATGAATAGCTTTCCGGCGATTTATTTTTTTGTTCACAGCCAATGGCTTCCATTCTTTAATTTTTGAAATATGAATTGCATTATTATGTCAATAAAAATGATATTAAATAACTCTTATTTTAGATTTAACGTATAAATTATGACTATCATGATATATATTTACCCTACACTGTTAGTTTTTTTTTTCTTCTTACCTCCTGGAACAAAGAAAAGGCATTTACAAATATATGATCCGAGAGAAAAAGAAACCGAAACAGTCTAGTGGGCAATATGCTGCGGAACTCCTGGCTCACGATAACAGAATTCAAGATAAACTGAGCGAAATAATGGAAACAATTCAGGTACAGGGCCGGATGCAATTCTTATCCCTGGTGCTAAAGATACAGTTGGCAAAGGAGCTAGGGAAGAAGGAAGGATTTCCGAGAGAGCGCTCTTTTGTTGAAATAGCCCAAGATCTCATAGAAGCGAGCGCTAGAGAGGTAGAGGCCTGAATGGAAGTAGAAGAACCAGGGTGGACTCGGATAGAATACCAACGGCCAAGAACCATGCCCAACCCTTGGAGAAGGAGAGAACACGGGAATGGTAGAAGAGAGAGAGACCAAGAAAATAGAAGAAACCTAGTTAAACCCAGAATCAATAGTCGGCGGAAGGACAGCAAGTGTCACGGATCTGGTAAAATTATGTGGTGCATTGCCCGCGCACGAGGTGCTTTAAATGTGGCAATGAGGGGCACATAGCCAAACAGTGACCATATTTGTACCAAATAAGAGATGTGGGCCGGGGTGAACCAATGGAGATCAGCGCCCAATAGATACGGAGAAGCCACCGTAGGTTCAGTAGATCTTCAGATGAATCTACGCAAGCATCAGGAGCATCAGAGGAGGTAGAAACTAGAGGGTAGGGGTAAAAAGGTAGTCTAGAGGAGAAGGTAGAAACTAGAGGGCAGGGGTAAAAAGGTAGTCTAGAGGAGAAGGTAGAAACTAGAGGATGGAAGCGAGAGAAAAGAACGGCGGTCTGCCTACAATATATAATATATTGTGGGTGGTAAAAAAGAAGAGCGCGCCTGGTGAAATTACCGAAATGTAAAGGGTAGCTATAGATTATAGGAAGCTCAACGAGAATACTATAGACGAGACGTATCCGATCCCCAGATTTGAAGATATTTTGGACAGGCTGAGTGGGTCAACGGTATTCAGCACATTGGACTTTCAGGCCGGATATCATGAGATTAAAATCCACCCTAAGGATCAACATAACACGGCATTCACTTTCGAGAGGGGCCACTACGAATTTACAAGAATGCTGTTTGGACTCAAAAATGCTGCCATAACTTTTCAGCGCCTAATGGACGAATTTTTAAGAGGAATTGACGAATCTGTCTGTCAGATCTATATGGATGATCTGCTAGTATTCAGTGAAAATGAAGACGAACTTGTGGAACACTTACACAGGGTATTCCAGAGAATCAGACCAGTTGGGCTCAAACTATCATCGTTGGGGCAGGAGCAAATACATTTTTTGGGCCACACGATTTCCAGAAAAGGAGTTAAACCCGACGCAGAGAAAGTCGCAGCTATACGGAAAATGGCAGTGCCTGGGGATGTGAAGGGAGTTCGGAGGCTGCTGGGAACATTAAATTATTACCGGAGATTTGTTCCAGAAATGGCTGAGTACCTCGTCCCACTCAACAACCTTCTGAAGAAAGGCAGGAAGGTGATCATCACTCCGCTAGTGGAAGACAATATAAGGCGGTGCATGTAGAAGCTGCAGCAGGAGCCGGTGCTTGCTTTCCCAGACTTCACTCGGCAATTCACTATCACCACAGATGCGAGTGAGTATGCATTGGGAGCGGTGTTGTCTCAGGATGGTAAAGGGGGAGATCGCCCAGTGGCATATGCCAGTAGGCGCCTAACAGAGACGGAGGCCAGATACAGCGCACTGGAACGAGAGCTCTTGGGAATAGTATGGGCTGTTGACCACTTTAGGCCCTATGTATTTGGCAGAAGGTTTAGGATACACACTGACCATAGGCCTCTTCAATGGGTGGGGAAGTTGAAGGAATCTTCGGCTAGGATTACGCGTTGGAAGGAGCTCCTGACACAATATAACTTAAAACTTATCTATAAGGCAGGAAAAGAAAATGTAGCCGAGTGGTTGTCTCGAACAATTACTGTAAATGCAGTAGAAGAGGAGGCCGGAGAACCGTCTAGACAATTCCTGCGGGAGTGGGCACCGGGAGAGGAAGAAAAACAGAATGTGACAGAGGAAGAGGATAGGGAGGAATCTTTTCTAACGAGAGCTCGTTATAATAATACGATTATTATAAGGGAACACAATATTGTTACTATAGAAAGTATCAGAGTTATAAAGCTATTGGAATATGTACAT
>NW_027114928.1:469981-527897 GCF_000696795.3 Halyomorpha halys
GTCTTGTATGAGGATTCCATGTCAGTCGTTTGTCGAGATGTAGTCCTAAGTAACGGATCTGTTCGACAGGAATAAGTGGGGTATTATTAAAGGATATTGTAGGGCAAGAGGTCATGGACAGTAACTTTAATTGTGAAATATGTTCAAATAAATTGATAACTATATTAAATCTTGATTTTAATCCAGCATTACCGATCCCACTGTGTCTGAGTGTCATTTTCTGAGAGTCCTCAAAGTCCTTTTTAGAGCGATATTCTTCATAAAGATTTTAGATTAACTTGTCTATGTCTGATTAGTGAAGAATTAATTCTTAATTACATTTCAAATCAAAGGATTTTCGATTTAATTTTGTTTTTTAATTTTTTTACTGTTTTTTAGTAAAAAAAACACGGCAGCAGATCGCAACTTAGAATAACTATACAAAATAACTGAATATAAAATAATACCCTAAATATAAAATTGCCTTACATATAACCTATACTTTAGTGTTTACTCTCATTTCTTGTAGTCTTTTTCATTGAACAGGGTAAAACTTCTGTCTTAAGGATAATCAAGTTTAATAATGAGTATTTGAATACTAAATTACTATTTCTCTCATATAAATAATGCCCGTCAAATTGCGACAAAACAACTAGGAAATCTGATCAGCAAAACAGCATTGGCAAATCTTTATCTTTGGGTTCTCTAGGGGCTCTCAAGTCTCCCACTGGTATATCGAGTTGAAGTGGCTCTTCCAATCTCCCGAAAGCTCCTTTGTGTTTTCCTATTCTTAGTTCTTAAAATCAAAAAACCTACCTATATCCTAGATCTCCTCACTCTTCGTTCATCCATCCACTCATTAATAAACACCAGATCACAACCGATTGATTCATGTATGCCCTCCTATAGAACCGCCTTTTTACAGGCCTTTTTCCCTCCATTCGCCAGTCCTCATCCATTCTTTCCTTTAAACAACACCTATTCCTCTACTTATTGCATATCCAAACCTCCACATCATTGTTATCAATAGGCAGTTATTGATTAACATTATAAACAGTAGTAAAGCCAATATACCGATGTAATTTCATTCTACTATCTGAAAATTTGTAAATGCTTGCCAGATAAAAATCTTAATATATGAACCTTGTATTTATTCTTAGGGGATATATGTCCCAGAATAAAATTATTTTTCATTTCATTTTTGAAGTGTTGTAGCTCGGCTTACTTTTGTCCAAGGACGGTGAGGCCACTTTCTCAAATTGCATAAGGGTGTGTTTGTGTAAAATTGCATGTTCTTCTACCTTATATTTGAAGAGATACCGAAAAGCGAATAGCCGTCTTCTTATGTCGGGAAATATAGCCTCGCGGCGTGTTTGATCGTTTTTTTTTTGCGCTTGACGGGGTGGAACATTCCAGATAGAAACGTTTTTAAAAATTGGTTATAATAAAGAAAATACATTGAGATTTTTCACGATTTATCCATAACATCCATGTTTTTTGTGGGATCCTAAAATGTGGTCGGTAATTTTTGGGAAAGGATGTTTGGAGGTTTGAACCTCTGTGGAATTAAGTTTGCATACTCAGCTGTAAAGTGTAGTAAATTAATAGAATATATTAAATAAATTAGAAAAAAGAATCATACGTTTATGTGAAACGAATGTATTATGTGTACTGCATAAATAAACACGACACTTATATCACAAGACTCGCTGCAAACTCGTTAACAATCGTCACCCTTGGTGTGGGGGCAGGCTACTTGGTAAAGGAACTGGATCATTGACCTTGTCGGGCGACCGCTCATCACACCTGCGGTCAGGTAGGGGTAGCCTATCCCGTTGGAGAGCATTCCTGTACCCCCGATGTCGATGTGAGCGAAGTCCACTTCGTGAATGAATTCCTGGAAAAGAAAAAAAAAATTTGTCACAACATCATTAATCATTTTAGCAATGATGTTAGTCAAATGTATGAACAACGTGTTAATCAAAAGAGGAGTTTTTTACTTTTTCGGCTCTACCAATACCCGTCCTAGTTGCAGGAAACAATAAAATTGGTGTTATAATAGACGGTTTTATTGGAGAATTTATACTGAATATATATTTTTAAAAAACCCTAAAACTGCCATACCCTCCATTCCTAAGATAAAAACAATAACTTAAGGGCGATAATCTACTAGTTAAATAAAATCTTAATTCTTAAAAATAATTGATGAACAAAGGTTTATTTATATGATAAATATTTGACGTTTCTTTTCTTTTTTAGGTTGTCTCCAATAGCTTCCTTCATTAATAGCATTTTTCGATATTAGCAACTTCGGTACTGATTGTGTAGTGAGAAGAATGATCCCACTTTTTCTATAATTGATACCATTTTAATATTAGGGTTTGACTAATTTTTGAACGGTTTTGAGTTTTGGCTAATCCTGGAATAGTACAGCTATGATATCCTCCCTATTTTATTTTCTTTATTGCACTAATCTTATTACGCAAGCTGTTTTTATTTCTTTGAGTAGAATGGCTTTTGTACGTTTACTATTATTAGCGTATTTATTACTTTAACTTTCTACTGAAATCTTCAATTGACTTTTCGTCAAGCCCGTTCATGTTTATAAACTATTTTAGATTTTCTTTAATGTAGCTTTTAAAAGGGACTTCTAGGTCTACCAAGACTTAATTAAGACGGAAATTATTTCTGCCAATTCGTTTTGAATATCAGATTTTTAATAGCTTAGAGGGTCATTCGCACACTCCGTAATTCACTAACTGCAAGATTCCTAGTAATGCAAATTCTGAAAAGAACCTATGTGAAAAATAATTCTTTAAGTAATGGGGGATGTGTTTTTGGAATAAATGCGTAGTTAAATCGTTAAATCCAAAACCTGAACTGTTATAAATTAGGCCTTTATGAAGCCTGGATTCTAAATACTGTTTCTTATAGTTCGCTAAGGTTAAGTATAACGAGTTCTAAGGGTCAAGTTCCACCATTCAACTTGTGCTTTACAGTTTTATTAGTATTTTTCCCTCTAAGCATATTTTTTATAAGTTAAGACTATAATAAGTGGGACATTCTAAAGCTGTACTATAAAATAGTTAGTGATTTATCTTCTATATAAATACATATTATATTATTATATTTATAATCTAACCGCTAGTCAGTAATTTAAAAATCAAATCATGTAGCAGTGGTAAGGACAGACCTGTGTTCTAGGATAATTGGGTTTAGTGCGTACTTTTCGTGTTTTGCCAGGGTGATTATGGGTTAGTGCATTAATGTAAAAGTTTATTTTTTTCTATATATTTATTTTGTCATGTTCTATAACCGACTTTCATGTCTATCACTAAAGATAGTATCATGTTAATCTCAAACAATTGAGAACTTTTTCGATGATTACGTTAATTACATAATCCTTCGGAATTATTTTCCACTTTCCTCACAACCGTTATTCCTTAAATGAGTCTTATAAAAATCTCATACTCATATAGCCGATAAGGTAGGGGTAGGTTACTGCTGGGTACCACTTAACTGAACTATAGATTTCGTGATCGAAACTTGTGTCCGATTGTAATATTCAAAACATAATCATCTCAGGAACGTTTTACTTAACATAGCATTTCACGTTACAGGAAATATAGTGCTCTCTTAACCCATATAATATTATTCACTTGTTTGTTTTGTTTGTTTAAATTTTATAATTTAGAATAATGTAAAACACGAACTTTATGTGGGAAAAGGAAAATGTAATTAATAACAACAGTTTTATATTTATTCTATAATTATTACAATTACGTTTAAACCTGTAATATATATAAACATATAGAAAGGTATTTTAATTCTTACTTTTAAAAACGCTGCTTGTAGGCAACTGTTCCCAGAACCTTTTCCGACGTTGCACACATCAGCGCCAGGTATCTCTGCAGCATTAAAGAAAAATTTATATATAAAAAATAAGTTCATAAACAGTCAAGACAAATTACTAAATTATAGTGTACAATATCTGCTATGTGTTTCAAAAAATTATATTGACAAAAAAATGTCCTTAATACAGATACATTCTGTTTTTTGTTTTTTTTAAGTGCTATACACAAAATAATAGCTATACGTTTTTTATTTCTCGAGTTTTTTTTGTTTGTTTCTTTATATTTCTTTTTTATATACGATGGCAGTAAAAAAATGTGTGTTTATGTTATAGGTAAATTTATGTTAGTAAGAGGTAAATGTGTTTATAAATGGTGACACATATTTAGTTAAGTGCAGCTTACAGCAAATGAATTTGGATTAGAAGTATTATAATTTTAGAAGGATAACGGATTGGTATATATGGTTATTAAGTATATCCCCTCTCCTCAATTCATATTAAATATTAAACTGCTGTACAAAGCTCGATATATTACCTGTTACTCTCCTCGTATATATTTTCCAAAAATTAGGAAATCTCCAAAACCTATCCCCAGTCTCTCCTCCAGCACGGTCCAGTTCGTACCACATTTCATTAGAGGTAGTAAATGTACCAGAAGCTGCAGTTCCTATTGTGCTCTTCATCCCAACTAGTTTAAACAATAATACACTTAGCATTTATGTTTAGAGCTATACAAACTATGACTGTTAGAAGATAGATCTTACGAGTAAGTGAAGCTATTGAAATAACAGCGCAAGGTTTGTGACGCTGAGTGTAAACCAGGGCGTCTGACAATAGGACCGAACCTTCGTTGTTAGGGTCAACGATTCGTATAGATTTTCCGTTTGCGGGAATCACTATGTCTCCGGGCTTGGTTGCGAACCCGCCGAACATATGCTCGCAAAGTGGAATCAAACCTGAAAATAACATTATCATTAAAATTTTATCATTAATCTACGATCGAAAGAGGAAGGCGAACCTACCAATGACGTTGATCGGGAGTGCCATCCTGGCGATGCATCTGATCGTTGCCGTTATCACAGCTGCTCCAGCCAGGTCTCCCCTGTACTCGGACATCTCGTGACATGGTTTTGGGCAGAGGCCTCCGGTATCGTAGGTGATTCCTTTACCTGTCCCAACATAACATTATTATCACAATATCCGAGTACGAGAATTGTAAAAAATCTAATCCCATTAATACAGTCTAAATACAAATGTTGCCATCCCAATCTCCTGATCACTCACCGATCGTGTTTTCTCATTATCTTTTCCACCAAAAGAAATTGGCTGCAAAATGTTAAAAGAACCAGGACACTTCGTTTTAAGGTTTCCGAAAAGAGAGTATTGTTTAGAACACGAGTATTAAGCTAGAGAGATAAATTCAGAGGAGAAGTGAGAAGACTACCCTTGGTCATGGTGGAGCGTATAAGTAGTAGACATATTTCAATTAATATCATAATTGGAAAAAAATCCAAATAAAAAGAAAGTGTATTTCAAATTTTAGCTATGGGTAAGCCAGCTAACCTGTATATCCATACTCAGAATACCTGGAACTCAGAAGGATAACGCCAAGAGACAGATAAGAGAAGAAGTAGGCTCAGCATTAGATAAATTTGTGTGTGTGTTAAATGTTAGATAACTTAATGTTAATAATGATAGTGTTAAATAACCCAATGTTAAAAAGAAATGATATCTTCACACACACAGAGTGACTTGATGAGTAGGTGTTGAGAGGATCAATGATGAAGAAAAACAAGAAAACAAGAAGGAGTAGGCTCTGTCTATAAAATTTCAATATTATGCATCACATAGTTCTGCCAATCAATATCGATTGGCAAGCTACCAAAAATCGAAATCGTAATTAGATTTTTAAAAACCAAGGCCATTCTCATCGGTTCACAATCCTTTCTTATTATTCATTATTAAACCTCAACAACATAGCTATCTAGTTTCAAAACACAAAGAAAATATAAATACAAACTTAGACTTAAATATTTAGATATTAAAATACACTTAAAAATTTAGGAGTCACTTTTGATCAATACCTATTATTAAATAGCCTTCCCAAATAATCCGAAAAACCATCTCAGTCCTTTAGCAGTACTTAAGATCCTATGATTCATTTCCTCGAAGAATCTGTCAGCTTCTAGTACCCTCCCTCATTATCCCACATCTCGACTACGGATGCCTAATGTATGGTGGACTATCCAATATACAAGAAATGAGAATAAAAAGAGTTATGATCTGCTTTATAAGATTCATCTCTGTATTCCCAGACTTCATTCTATCTCTCGCTACTATTCCGAGCTGGCTCTATCCCAGTGTCCAAAGATTATACCTTCTTGGCAAATTTATATTTCAATCCCTATTCATCAAAAAACTTTCCTATATCATTGACCTCCTTCGCTTATACATCCACCTGTTATATACAAGATCCCAACCTAGCGATCCACACGTCCTTTCCCATAGAACTACTTCCTTTCAAAATCCTTAGCTGTTCGAGCGATCTCATTTTGAAACTCCTCACCCATATCCAACCATAAAGTTTCCTCCATAACATCAATTATATCTCCATCCGCTTGATTAGCAATATTACGTGAACTTGCAAATAAAAAATATAAATTTGAATAAAAATTAATCTTTTATTCATATTTTATGTACATAATTATTATTATAGTTTTATGTGATTTTGTTTAAAAACAGTTATTATAAAAAGACATATTCTTTTGAAATTGTTCCAAATTGTTATTCTTTGGGGACTTAGTGTCTCAGAATAAAGATTTATTTCTCATTTCAATTTTTTTTTTTTTACAATTACTTATCAAGGGTTTATTTTTATTATATATTCCTTAATTAATAAATCATACATTCTAGATTGCTTATTTCATCAGCAATAACACTGTATTCGGTTATTCTGTTAATTATCTTCTTAGACAGGAATTATCAGAATTGAATAGATGTACTTCATTATTTGGCTTTTTGGCTAATTCTGATTCATTTTACTTTATATAAATGAATAAAAACAATAGAAGATGTAAACAAGGTATAAACAGATTGTACTGATGTAAGAGTGAGGTAGCCATTTGGATTAGGCACTAATGAGTTCGATTTGAAGATCTTCCTGTGGCACACTCATGCTTTACAAAGTTTTGTTTAAATGGGGCCGTCCGTAGCTGTGGGGCCCACATTATAAAAGCTTGACTCCAATCATGGTTAAAACAGGTTGGTTACCTCTAGATGACCCCCCTGATTTTATGAAAGGGATCATGAAAAAAAAAAGTCTTGTTTAAAGGCGTAAAACATTTTGTTCATCAACACCTATAAACCTTTACAAAGTGAAGTTCCCTTAATGAAGAAAACTCAACCTTGTTAAGAAATAACTTGTTTCCTTGTGATATACTAAAGTACTAGTAACTTTTGGTTAATTATTTTGCAATGTATATTTAAAATAAATTTTAGAAACACGTCGTTCTCATCATTGTTTTACACAATATATTAATGAAGAAACCATTTTTCCTGAACAATTCAATATTCGCATTTCTTCCATTCTAAAAAAAAACAAACTATTTAGCTTACCTACAAAAACCACAGGTAAGTCCTCAATTGCACCACCACAATATTTGAGCTCCAAGAACATCGGAGGCTCACAAGAAGTCTTGCCAAGAGCCACGAATGCCCCCATCCGGTTCGTCTCGATCCAGTCCAAATCGTGGACTTCTACTTGAGCACCGCATGGGCACACGGCTTCGATTGCGTTCTAAAATTATAAATCAGATTTAACCATTACATTTTTTTTTTTACAGTTTATTTTTATTTATAAATCGAAAAGGGACTAACCTTTGTTCAATTTAATATCCATAACTAAACCCCTATTACACAATGTTCATAGATTGTTAGTATTACAATTAGTGTTACTTGGTTATATTTAAAAGATGCAAGAAAGTTTTATGTTGTTTCATTATTGAAATTATGTACTTAATAACCTTTTTATAAACCAGGATTGGAAATACAGGAGAAATAATATCGTCAAAATTGCTTTATTTATTAAACTGGTTCGTCGGTCAGAGGTACAAATTTGAATTCAAAGTTACTGCCGAAATCAATATTTCTTATAGAAACATGTTACCCAACTAAGTTACTTGCCTAAATGGATAAATAAAAAATACTACACTTCTTAAACGTGCAGCACCATGAGAAATACTGCTTTTTACTCTGTACAGCATACTGAAAAATGAAAGAATAAGGTAATAAAACGGTTAGGAAATTCCATAACTCGGTGCTACAACATGTCCCAATCTATCATTAATTTATTATAATGATTAACTTGATTAAAAGGGAGATCTGACCAGCCTGAAATCTGAGTCAGCCATTTTAAGTCCTTATATTCCTGCCCAAGTCAAGTTACTCACTTACACACGTCAGTTTATAATTTTATTGTGCTAATAATCAGATCTATTTATAAAGTTAAACAATTGTAAATTGTAGTTGTTTTGACAAATAAACATTTTGTTTTGCATTTATTGGAGGGGATTTAATTAGAGGCAGTCACCATAACTCCAATATACCTGTAATTATACCTATCCCCATATCTAGAGAAGACCTTTAACAATTATGTAATTAGTGCAACTATAATACATAGCCGAAATGATGGAATGTTTTTCTACAAATATTCTATCTATAACACCCAAATGCTTGTTTGGTATGGATTCTATGCTTGTTGGATTCTATTCCTTAGTTATGTACAAAGATTATGAAACAATACACAAAATATCTCGAAGATAAAATGTTAATAAACTTTATGAATAGTTTACTTATCAATTCAAACTAATGGAACAATAAATATACCTCTGCAAAAATTGTTGGGGTCATCAAGTTAGCCGGGACCTCTTCAATATACCTGGCCAAGTTTTGTGCTTCGGCTTTGCATATTCCTTTTTCCCACTCTTCTCTAAACAAAATGGAAACATCTAGTCACTAAAAGAATTTAAACTTAATCGTGAAAAACAAATTTTACAATCTACATACATGTCCGCTGGTCCTCCCCCAGCACTGTAAGGTAATAGAGTAGCCAAAGGAGTTCTTTTCTCTACGTTCTTCAGATCCTGGTACTTCCAGACGGCCAGAGCTGCTCCCTCCGCAGCGGGTTCAGGTGATGTGAAGCCTTCGACGAGTATTTGGTTGATACCCTAAAATTGTTCCTTATATTAACTTATTCGAACGTTGCACCCTTCTATTTACCATGTTAGTGAGATCAAAAAAGCCAGTAAACAACTTAATATTAAAATTGAAAGTCTATCTCTTTATTAGTTGTTAAACATATCACTAAATTTAAATCTATCGCGAGTATGCTGATTGCGTAAACTTTAATGATTTTCTTGAAAAATTCGGAAATGGTTTTTATTGATTCTGTTTTTCCTTAAGAAAGTCACAAACGAGGTTTTTAAGGGCTGTCCTATTAGAGAACCCTCTGACAAGCTATGTTGGGTTCCTCAGGGGCATTTAGGGCCAAATTGCATCCATACCAGCTAATTCTTTTGCACGAAATCCAAAATCCTACATTCTAAGGCTACAACGTTTATGATAATAATGTCCTGAAGTTCATTTTTGTCGTTAGTTAAGCTTGTATTGTACACTAGGAATGCATTTCCTCTTAGGATGATTGCCACATTACTCACCCTGCTTTACGCCATGTAATTGCAATTGCGTTTCACTTTGAGGACAGCTTTAGTCTCCACTGTTCTGAGTCACAAGGGAAAATCAATTACTTTTCATAAAATATTTTCAAAAAATGAAATATCTTGCAATTATAAGGAAAAAAAAAACAAAATCATTCCCTTACCTCATCTTGCAACTTCTTGGCACCGACGCCGGCTGCAATTCTGATGTTCTCTTTGCATAGATCCAGACGTTCGTAGGGGTCGAAACCCGCTCCTTCTGGGCCGACTCCTGCTACAGCAACAGCGGCGAAATCATCACCCAAGTTAGAGAAAATTTGGACCTGACCAAGAGGTACTCCGGTGCTACAATTGTAAAGATCTATTCAATTTACAGTCACATTATTAAAGTAAAATAAGAGGACTTAATTTTTTTGGCTCGAGTCCTCCGTTGAGGACGTATACAGCGCCAGAGTGGGAATGTCAAGGTTCATTTCTCGGGGTCGCCTCGAAATAAACATTGACCAACTCAGGTAAGAATTGATCCCACAACCTTCTGAACCAAGCCTTCTGAACTTAAAAGAATTTTGTTTTAGTGCACTTACCCCCTCAGCAATTCTGAAAGCTTCCCGGATTGACCGCTGTCAAATAAAGAAGCAGCTTTGGATAGTTTAAAGTCTCCAGGATTACATCCGTCGTAACTTCCAAATACAACTCCTTTCTGTAACAAACATTATTTCAAATTCATATTGCGTTGCGAGCAGAACTGAAAGAAGTTACATAGACTACTCCATACCAAAGGACACAAAATCCACTTCGTTCCCCACAGACCAATCAAGATTCATTTTTAAATTATCCTGGTAAGAGGTAAATTAAAAATTTAGGAAGGTGTTAGTGATTCTTAGGATAGAATAGGATTAGAATAAGAATGTAATAAGGAGGCTTTTTCGTCGGAAAGTAGGATAAATTTCTCTATGCTGGAAAACATTCGGTACGAGATGTAAGCGCTTCATACATATATTTATTACTCTGGGAAAATAAATATTGTAAATAATATTTTATCTGTAGTTTAAAAGGGGGAGAACGAGGTAGAGGGATACTCAGAGATAACTTTATTTATATAAGAATACATCTTGTAAATGTGATGTAAGATTATAATGGTATGATACAGACATTTAGAGAAACTACCCATTGGTAGCACTCCAATTAAATTTCTACATTAGAAGGTCTCCAGGCCATCTTCTTTTCAGGCGCGTCAGAGGATTGTCAAGAATGGAAGAGGAAGCAAGGTTAGAAACTAGTGGATTTGGGTGGTTCGGGAGAACCTCTTGGCAACTAGAAGTCCACTTCTTCTTTTTATTTGTTGAATAGTACACCACTCAGTCAAGTATTCAAATGAACTTCATCAACTAGTTATAGAGTCATATTTTTTTCTCTAATCCTACTAATAGTTTACACATTCTGAATACTAAAAAAAATATATATTTAAAAGCAGAAAGCAGTATATTAGGTTTTAAATACTAATAAGAATTAACTAAGCGAAAATAGTTTATACAATTTTGTCACTGCTCATCTTCTCTGGTTTATTAATCTTGAATCATAAACAACTACTAATACCATCTTAACCCACCATTTCAGGTTATACATACAATCCAAAATTACATTCGGTTATATAGTGTTTATCCACCACAATATAACCTGATGTAAAATCGATTTGGTGAGGAGAGTAGACAAAACTCACCTTTCCTGAACCACCGCCACCACAGGAATTCCATCTCTTGAGTATGTAGGTTGTTGACGGCCGAGGGCTCACTACGCGTAGTACCATACTCGGCGCCAGTCTGATATTATTTATGCCTGTGAATTTTGTAATTGATTGAAAGGACGAATTTTATTAAAATCGCATGGCGTGTATGTAAAGTGTTTGATTTAAGTGTATACTTTTTCAATTTTGTAAACTTTCATGTAATATCACATGTTCCTGAAATTTCTTTACAAAACAGGTGTTTTCGTTTTCGAAAAATAATTGAAATTTTTGGTGTTTCTCTTAAAATATACATATACATATATTTATTTAAATGAGTAATAATTTCCGTTTAATAAGAAAATGTTTCAAAAATTTGTTTGTTTTTTTATTTTAAATTTTTTTCTTGATTTTGCAAGCTGTTAGTAAAAAGAAAGTACAACATATTTTCGAGCTCATATCCTTAAAACAGGAGTGCGACGAATAAACATGAATATGGGTAACCCACAACTGTAACAACAAACATACAAAGATGTATCCCGATGGAATAATACATAAGCTCTTATTGCGAGCTCATTAAAACACATAAAAACAAAGAATCGGATCAATTCCAAGAAAGAAAAAAAAATCAGTGCCTGAAAAGAGAATGAAGTGGAATAGGTAAAAATAAAATAAACAAATTTTGGGGGCATCTATAGTAATAAACCATACTGTCGTATTGTTGGATTGATAGTTAAAAAATTCGAAATCGTAGGTTAATATTAGACAACTTATGGTCCAATATTTCAGATGATGCTGGGGCAAACCAATGTAGTTTGGAGTTGAAGATTTTACAAAACAAATTCGATACTTTGTTATGAAAGTATCGATTTTTTGAAAAATTAGTCAGTGACAATCTTCATCAAAAATGCGGAATTCTGACAGTTATCGTAGGAAGTTGTTCCAAAACTGGGAAAACAAAAATTCAGTGATCGAATTTACGAGTATTATTTCTACCCAGTAAAATATTGAGATAGTTGATTTTCATTGATTGATTCCTTCATTCATTAATTTCGTTGACGTTGAATTTTCAGGTTGAATTCATGCAATAAATCTCAAACACCACACTGAATAAAGCAGTAGGTAACCCTCAGAGTAACATACGTTAAACAAGCTTGTAATATCTTGTAAGCTTTTATTGGGGCTGGAAAATTGAGAGATTTCTTGTAAGGTTTGTAAGACATGTTCATTGCACATTTTTGCTCATTTTCTACACCCTTTCCTTCGGCGTATTGTTTGTAGAAGGAGCACACGGGGAAGGCTAGACCTGTATAAACCTGTGTCAAATATACAAGAGACTTGAAGATTCCTTCAAATAAAGTCCACTTCTTTGGCAGAACCAGAGTTTAATAGGAGTTTTTGGGAAATTTAAAGAATTTTTCATGTTGGGTTAGCATTAGTTGCAATACACAATAGACATCTGAAGTGAACTTAAGGTTTAATCAGAATGAAAGAATGATGGTATAACTATCTGGAGGAGAGAGGTTTTGATCGGTCATTGAAGCGAGAATCTTTTCGTGAATCCATAGTTCATTTAGCTACCACATCTCCAAAATCCTTCACCCTATGGGTCTTCGAAGTCTAGTCTGACCATCTGCCCAGTGTGAGATGCAGAGTGCAGATCTTGTAGAAAAAATCATGTAGCTTCAATTCTCCTTTGTCTTTTCGAAGCTGAAGTTCAGGCCCTAATTGACACTCATTTTTATTTATACGAAAACCATTTTCATGACGTCGCCGTTTTCAGTGTTTCGTCCGATTCGTTCACCTACATCATAATCGGCCGTGGTGGCATCACTTAAGTTAGGATGTTAAATTTAGTTTCATTAATTGAAATTAACTAAAGTTTTTATGAAACTGAATTGAACACATATATGAAGACAAGGTTAGACTTTAAAAACATATGTGTTTTGCGAGAAGTGAAAAAAAGAATTAAGATTTTTAATTTTCGTAAACGTAGTTCTTTCATCTCACGCTAGTTCTTAAGCGGAAAAACGCAGTGAAGTCAGTAATCATTGTTTCAATTTTCTTTTTTGATCCCTCTATTTCTCCAACTTATTTTTCTGGAAATTATTCGATTTCTGTATATCATATTTGTTGGTCAGAATGCACTGAATATTGTTTATTTTAAAAGGACAATTCAGTATTTAGTTATCCTAATAATCACACTTAACCGTGAAAACTAAAAATGACTTAAAACTGAACTAAAATTGCTACAACAAAATAAAAAGATTTGAAAACTATTTTTGTAGTCAGAAAAAGATCAAAGAATAGGCCTAGAAATTATGATTTTAATGGAATATGTAGTAAAGGGAAATATCGTTTTTTTGAAAAATTTCGTGTCTGTGGTTTAGATGGAAATAAACGTTTTAATGTCCCTGGAATCAAAATAACCAAGGCTCGCAAAATGGTGCGTATAAAAATAGCTTAGTTTAAAAACGAACAGTTATAGGAAAATGAAATTACATATCTAGAGCAGATGTAGGCCTGGTATTGTAAAAAGTTACAACTTTGTTGAAATCAACTTACCGGAAGCACCACTTTATATAATCGATTTTACACATTTATTGGACTGTTTTTGAAAGGGCGTTTAGCAGCCTGGTCATCAATGCCCGTTGATACATTAATCGGACTTTCTTAAAAACAGCTCTAGTGATTTCACTTAAATTCAGTAATTCAAAGTAAAATTAAGTGTTCTCTTATATTAGATAGCTCTTATTTTTATAAAAATAATTTGTCATGGCTAAAATGACAACTTTTTAAAAATTTCTTTAAAGCATCATTAATTGTTTATCCAAAATAGTTATCATCTCACATTTTCATTCGTAATGAAGACACGATAAAATATAAAATGATTTTATAATTATGTACTGAGATGAGAGTAAAAATATATTTTCCAGGTTAAAAACACATTAAAGGAAATAAGATTAATATATACCAAAAATTTAAGAAACATTATATTTAACATAAAAAGTCGAAGAAATTAACGGAATATGACGAAAATCGCATAAATAAAATATTTGATTTAGCACGAGTTTTAATGTAAACTGGCCGGCACATAAACCGTTAGTTTTTCCGTTTCGCTAGTCTAAAATTATAAATATTTTTATGTCACCATAGATATTAAAAAAAAAAAAAAGAGGAAGATAGTTAGGGTGGCGGTAAATAAAGGTATCAAAATAGTAAAACGAAACTGTTTATTGTTTAACTAATAATACCAGTTTAATAATAAACCAGTTTAATAATAAATTGTTTTCTTTTACTATCTTGATACCTTTATTGACCTATATCTTCCTTCAATTTACTTCATACTACCAACTATCTACCACCAATATAAAAAAATGAGTTTGAATTTTCACTCAACTGTATATGAGCCTTTCAGTTGGCGAAGTGAGCAACTCCAGAAAGCATTCTTGATATTTTAAATATTAATTGATTAAAAATTTAGCATTGACTAAATGGTTAAAAGCAGGAAGTTAACTGTTATTTTTCAATATTTCTGCCATACTGGTAGAATTTAAAATTATAAATAATGCATAATCCATGAAAATGTAATTTTCTTAAAAAACGTTGAAATTGGAATTTGTCAATCTGTTAACTGAATGGCTCATTTGGAAAATTAATACAGAACGTTTCGCAAAAATGAATAATATATGTTCTGAAATGAAAGTTGTATGATGAGCTCTCCACACCAGATTTTTTTTAAGTCGTTAAGTAACCTGTGGACCACTTAACATGTGTCTTCCTCTGGAGGACCTAGGTTTAATAATTTTACTAGGTACTAGGAATAATGGTGGGGGAACACATTCGATTTATCACAGAAGGTAGGAAAATCGGCAACAATAAGCGACGATATCCGATGGAAATAGCTTATAAAACAGACAAGCCTTATTATATATTAATGCGCCATCTAAATTGGTATTTGGGGTCGTGGGCCCCTCTCGAAAATAACAGATGTGCCGGTGAATAATTGATTCGGCGTGATTCACGCTGGCGAGGGCGTGCGAGGAAAAACGACCGGGACCGGTCTAGAGTTACAAATTGCCGCAGCCGGGCAGACAATGCAGCCGCATATGCCCCTCCTGTCTTAATGGTGAGGGATACTTGCAGTCGTAGGAGCTGCCAATATTGTTATTAGCATTACTATAGCTCTTTTACTGTCCTTGTTAGCGATTTGGTGTAAGTGTTTATTATAGTCAGCGTGTATGTGTTAGGGGATGATCGTACGTTTGGAGGATGTAACATGGGGCAGTTTTAGGAATTCTTGGCATACTGGAGATATTGTCTCGCGAGTAATATTGTCAAAACATTGATACATCAATGTTTGTAAAACATCAAAACTCGTAAACAGCTTTATTCAGTGGAATGCACAAGTCGCCTTCCTTACATACTCTTTAACTACCAAATCGAGAAACAAGTTAAAATACCAAAAACAAACTAGGTCATGAACAATAATATACAGAAATCAGGAACATTGGAGAACACTTTACAACTGAAAGAAAGGTTAAGCTTCAAAGGGTTTGAACTAAATAAGTTAACAATATTTATCCAAAGTTTGTATTTCATAATAATGAATAATCCCTATTAAGATGACATAGTGTTTCATGAAGGACAGCAGAATTCGTTTATATTGTTACACAATTACGCCTAAACACGTTTAATATAGTTTCTTCAAATTTAAAAAAAAGTTCCTTGAAATTAGGAAAATCGTCATCTATGTAGCGATTTCTATTGTTTTGATCCAAGATACGGGTCTTTTTGACAGCCCCATATTTGTCAATTTAATAAATGTAAATATATCAACTATTATCACGCAACTTTTTCTACTTTTTTTCGTTATAATTAACTTCATTCATAATTAATTTTCTCCAAGAAGAAAAGCAACAGCTACTACAGTTGATAAAAAATATTCGATTAGAAATTGCAGATAAAAAATAATAAAGTATGTATAGGGATTTTTATTTTTCAATTCCGCTTTAATATGGCGATCGTTAGAAGTTGACCACGTCATCAAAACTTGGTCTTAAATTCGGAAAAAAATATAGTTGTTTCCTTCAAATTCGACATGAATATTCCTTAAAGGCATTTAATACTAAATGTGTTGGAATTTTTATTTATTAAGTCCATTATTTGTTATTAATATTATTTTTAAAGATTCATCGTTGGTTTCGAATTGTTTGACTTTTGCAAGCGTAGTTCTGAGCACACTTAGATATGTGGCCATAGTTGCAGCATCGGGAAGAAAATAGTGCAGCCCGAGAGAAGCCAGTTAATAAGGCTTGGAGACAATTTGATTGGCCAAGAGCAATCAGAGCGAGTATGTTGCTCACGTAGCCTCCTAATCAGCACCTGTCTGTGATTCCCTCCCCCTCTGTCCTATCCACCTACACTATGTATATACTGCCACTATCTCTATGTTTATATATATTTGTAACATCTTGTAACTTTATCCACATATCATGTTCTATTACTGACTGCTTCAATTACATTAATTAGTAGAGGGGAGGATGTTATATAAATCCACAGCAGCATGCAGACTTAAATCTATTGAACTTCTAACGAATTAAAAAAAAATCGTTCAAAATATATTTTAGATTAAGAGTTGTTCATATATAATCTATGATTTAACCTAACTCTACCTTGGTTTAACTCAGTCCTGTCTATTTTAAAACTAATACAGTACAGTCTTTACCTCACAATCCCACTTAACTCGGCCCAGGCCACCGCCATCCATAGATCTCTCTAACCATCAAGATTTTATTGTTTAAGATGAGGAGAAGATAGTGAGGGTGTGGTCAGCAAAAATACACAAATAAACAAAACTTCTTTATTTGCGCCGACGTGTGACCTAAATTTCAGGCCTTCATTAGTGTTTGAAAAACAAAATGATATAATAACCCTAATTTAGATAAGAAAAATATAAAGAAAATAATAGAAACAAGCTCGGTAAAATATGTAACAATAAATTAGATAGAAAGTAGTAAATTGATCCTAGTAGAAGATAAAATATAATTTTGAAGAGGTAAGACTGAAAAAAAATTTACTACTTCCAAATTATCCCATCATTCCTTATCTTTAAACCACTGTTTTGATTTCGACAATACTTCCATTCAACCAACTCCATGACAAACGACTTCTCTCTGAAAGCATTTAAATACAATTAGAATCTTCTCCTGACAAACACAAACTTTCTTTAGCCTATTCCCAAATTGTTAATTTATTGAAACAACAATATTTTTTTTTCTCCCGATAACTCCTTATTATATTAATTTTCTGTCTTTGCTTCGTTAATTTCGTCTCCAGCTCATATTACGATAAGTTAACTATAGTAACAATTCAACTATCTAATAAAACAAATCAACTATCTATTTAAAAATGCAATTATTTAAACACCCTTTCATTTTCGATTAGTTCTAACGTATTTTTGCATTTAGCGGAGGATATTGTTTCTTCGTACTTTTAACGGAATCTTCGTTAAGTGTCAAGTTCTCTCTGAGTGTTGTTCCTTCAATATATATCTTTCTGGACATGGTATATTTCTTTAGCTTATCCATATTACTGTGTAGCTTTTACCAATTGTAATACTAATAAATTGTAATACTGTAATTGTAATATCCTTTGATCCTTGTTTATTGTATCATATATATATAACGTTACCGTTCTTTTCATTGTTTTTATTTTTAATTTTATTAAATTATTATTATGTATATTCTATTATTCATCATTTAAATTTTCATTACCTTTATTTCTATGTTTACTTGAACACTGGCTTTAATTTTTTTCTTTTGTTTGTCTAAGTCTTACCTCAACTACATTATATTTATCTCCTATTACGATCAATTTACTACTTTCTACCTAACTTATTTTTATTTATTTTTCCAAGCTTGTTTAGTATTATTTTCTTTATATTTTTGTCTCTGAATTACGGTAGTTATGTCGTTAGCCCTGATGGCCTGAAATACAGGCCGAAACGTCAGTGAAAATTATTAAGTTTCATTTATTTGTATATTTTTTCTGATCGCACCCTCGACCATCTTTTTCTCATATTAATCTACAGTCAACTATTTACACCTCATTGTTATTGTTAACTTTTTTTTAGTTAATTTTTTTTTTGTTACTTCTCAAATATTAAATTAAGTAATGATTTCATCTGTTACCTACTAATGTTCTTTATTTCTGTTGATATTCCCTATGTTATTTAGAAAATAAATTTAAAAAATGTTTACTCAATCCTACTTTCGCCGACAATATTTTTTTAAGGTTGTGGATTGTTGGAAAGAATATAATAAAGTAAAATTATATCAGAGTTGTGATTTTACTTTATTGAGCAATTGCTTCTTTCCGTCAAATACAATATACAGTCCACCGTAAGCATGATTTTGTTCATGAAAAATTTAAACGAAGAAACTTCTAGTTCACTTTTAATTATCTAATACAATTTGATCGTTCTGAAAATTTTCTTTTAAATCTTTAGACACGTTATAATCGATATGATCATTAACAAAAAAATACTAAAAGAATAGTCAAGAAGTGAAAATTCTTCTGCCCCTGTCAATGTCAGTAGTCATTCAAAATTATCCCATTAAAATTAAGCCTTACACAGCACTAATTGAAACCCTAACTCCTCCCTATCCAACTTTCGAACTGGTTTGACTCATAAAACGATCGTAACTTCGAAAAATTTCTGAACAAATAAACTAATAGTGTAATACTTACTAGTACTAGCGATGATATATATATATATATATATATATCATAATATAATGATATAACCGAGCACCATACATAACAAGGGCTGTATCCCCCTCCTCCAAACATTTCTTACCATTAGGCACGGCCATTAGAGATGACCTCTGGCTGGCCAACATTAGCCTGGCTTTTTCCGCTCCTTAACCCTCAACCCTTAACTGAAGCCACTCTCCATTCCCAATGGGGCTTTCCCTTCATTATATCCCCCCTCAGTTTTTTGTTTTTCAGGCATGTCATCAGCTATGGTTAATATGGTATTTCGAGTAATCTTAGCTTGATCCATTCCGTCGCTACTAATACCCTTTCCATATATTTATATTTGCTCAACTTTTAATAATGTTAAATGTCAAATAATAGCAATGACGTAATTAAATAATAAAAACTAGGAAGAGACTCTTAGATTAATCTTTTATTAAGTATTTATAATAAATTTTTTTTTTATGATTGCTCTTAAATCAAACTGGTCACCATTAAAATATTTAAGTATTTTATCTAACAAATTAGAAATCCATAAAAATAATAAATTGAAATTAAATATTGAACAAAATCGCTCATTTGCCCTTTTAGGGCTAAATTCTGGTCTCTTGTGGAGCCGGATAATAGTTCGATGAAAAGTAATTAACCCTTATCCACGTAGAATTATCAACTGGTGTAAATGTTATAATAATAAGTTGTTTTACTTAATAAGCCTTAATCCATTTAGAATTAATATTATTCACAAATGTAGAACACATTAAAGATTGAGTAGACGAGGCCTCCAGGATCATTTTGCCCGGAATCCGGGTTCAGCCAAGAATCTGAACATTGTGAGCATGTGCTTGCAGGCTGTCCGGACACCTGACTTTAAAGTTGTTCTTGTTAGATTGTGAAGGATTTCAAATAAATTTTTTTTTTATACATTTCACTGGAAGGATAATATAGCATTATTGGCATTACGGTTGTGTTTATTAACTGATTAGTTATGAGTGAGCCAACTTTGTACGTCCTATATGGCAACGTAGGGTGATTAGGATTATAATATAGGAGAGATTTCTTGTTTCTTAAGGCTTGGAATATGAAAGTGCCAAGGAGGTACAGTCTTCAGATACTGGGATAGAGCAAACTTTTCTCGGAATAATAGTGAGATATGAGAACGTCTGGAATATCGAAAGTGAATCATCAGACGCAGTTCAACTATTAATTGGAATGAAAGGTTCTCTATCCAAGTTAAGTAGATAAATTCTCTTGTGGTTCATAATTAAGACTGTACAAAAAATGCCCGAACATTGAAGTTGCATTCCATTAGCCTCCCCTCAAATATACAAATTGCCGAAAGTTGGCCCATACATTGCCCAATGACGGGATGTCCAGAGGAGAGGGTAGAATACCCTAATTATAATAGAGACAAGAGGTAGTGGAAGGGACTGAGAAAAAGGGCAGCCATATTTTAATTAGGAGTAACAAAGTAGAAGGGCAGCTCCAGATAGAGTACTAATGATGGATGGAGCCCTAAGGAGGCCGGCCCGGCGATCCCTCTCCATTAGCCCTCCAGTTGGATAATTGCGTTATATCTCCCACCCTCTGCTAAATGCAAAGTCCGAGTACTAGCGGCCAACTTCTCCATCATAGCTCGTTACCTAAGGCTCTGTGTCCTCCTTCCATTTCTCTCCCTCTTGTTCTTGTATGTATGCGGCTAGTGCCTTCACTATATTATTACGTTTTAGCATTCATGATATTATTAATATACACAACAATAACATTTTAATTTTTATTATTTATTACTTATTAATTCAACTAACAGTTGCTTAATAATAATGTCCTTATCCAATCATCTCTCAATTATAATTTTTTTTTATTTCATACCAGATCGGCCTAGTGGGCCTTACATGGTTGATATAACTGTTACATTGTAATTTATAATTCTGATTCATTCAAGGGGGTTAGTGGAAAGAAATCATGAACTCAAACACATAGGACTAGCTGGTATTTGTGAAAAATTCGCTAAGTAAAATGGTTAGTCAATAATGTGGAAATGAATGATAATGGATAATAATGGAATCGACTATTATCGAGACAAAATAAAGAGGGAAGGTCTGGCGGATTTACCGGAGAACCTCCAAGCGCGTATTGGTGAAAGCCCTAATAGATGGAAGAGGATCCTTCCAGAAACCTTGCAATAATGGAATCGACGGTGGGTGGATTGCTTAAAAGGGGCCACCCTAAGGAAGTACTTTCCAACCGTTGATTCACGCCTAGAATCAACGTGGGTCCTCCCCGACTACTGGATCTCACAGTTCCTCACGGGGCATGGGGGTTTCCGAGCTAAGCTCGCCGCACATGGCATAAACATCGATCATCTATGCCCAATTTGTCAGGTGCCTGAGACCGCCGAGCACGTCTTACTTGCCTGTGCCGCCTATGAAGATTTGAGAGCCAAGATGATGAGGGAAACAGGACTCAGGATGATGTTCTGACTGAGAGCGATCTTCCTGAGCTGATGAAGAAAGAAAATTGCCCGCACTACAAGACCTTCGTGTATGGGTGGAAGAAGGCTGTTGGCCCTACTCACTTCTCCCTGGGTAGGAAAGAATAAGCTACACCAGCAATGCCTCAGGAGGAGAGCAAGATTTATTTTGTAGCAATAGCAAGCTGTGTGCACAGCTATATAAATGTTTGTCATATGCAGCAATGAGTTGTACCAACTGCTGCGAACACCCGTATTGCCTAATAGGCAGGGTAGGGTGATAAATAAATAATAATGTGGAAATGATTAGTTAATAAAATTAAATTGATGAAAACTATTTTATGTTGAGAAGTAGTAATAAACATAGGTCTCAATGTAAAAAGTTGAAAACATTGTATACAACATCATTGCTAACTCTGTGAGGCCTAAACAAAAAATACAAATAAAGAATTTTGACATAATTTTAAAACAACACTAAACATAATTTAAAAAATCAACTGCTTATTCTACACACATCCTGTCTTAACCATCATTTTTTGAATAGCTATATGATAGTTTCTAACTTCTTTAATTCTTTCGATTAAGTTTAATTTTATTTCATTAAAATGTTATAAACTATCTGGATTATCTATATAGGAAGTCTGGTAAGTCAATTCATTTAAAATTTTTGAGGTTAATGACTTCCATTTTGAATGAAATATTTATTAATTATTCATAACATTGTACAACGTTTCGGGACCACTGTCCCATATTCATGCACCTTAAAGCCTTATGATTTCATGTGGGAAATCATGTCAACCATTTGTGCATCTTCACTTCTCCTAAGGAGAAAAAAGTGCATTAATATGGGACAGTGGTCCCGAAACGTTGTACAATGTTATGAATAATTAATAAATATTTCATTGAAAATGGAAGTCATTAACCTCAACAAAATTTAAATAAAGTTATAAACTATTTTTTTTTTTCGAATTTTCTACTTAAAAGTATTCGCATTGTAACAGATATGATCTCATAAACATATGCCAGCCAGGTGATCTCGTAGCATAAGGTAATTTGTTACATATGACTAAATTATAGTTTAGAACAAAAAGGAATAATTATTGATTTACTGAGAGAAAAATATTCGAGACCCTCAGCACTTCTTTAATACCAACTCCATTCACACACAAACTGTTCACGCCCTTAATCCACAAAAAGGGCTTTGCCATTTTCCTAATAGTACAATAAGTGTTCCGGTGCTAAATAAATTCTTGGATAATGGATTTCCTCTTCCATGACTCTTTTAGGCATTTCGTCAAGACTCATTCGTGCAACATGCCCTGCCAACCCAAGGCGTCTGAGTCCAACAAAGATCAGAAACATTACCATGATGTACATATTTTTAAACTGTGTGCATTTAAGATATTATTAATAAACTTATATGGCGCAATTCCATTAAACACACAACGCATGTTTGCAGCTAGAACATTCCCTAAATGAATTTATACGTATAATTGATAACCAATAGCCAATACAGATGATGCAGATTTTAAATAAAAAAAAAAAGGTGCAAACGAAGCGAATAAACGGAGGGTGAAGTAGCCATTTAAATATAAATGGTACGACGAGGGAGGGATATTGTGACGGTAGTTAATTCTGAGTGCATGGGAGGGGTCGATTTGCAGTAATTAACAGGGTACACCACGAACTTTAGGAAAAAAAAAAATCTCTTTTAAAAATCCGTTTCTCTGGGGAATAGGCTGCAATCGGTTAGCTAATGAAAAACATGGATCGCATGCACCGCTGGGATTTATACACTCTTCCGCTTAACGTTTCCAGAAATTTTATTAAACCTTGCGTTTTTTTTTTTATTTAATACGGTGGTTTTTAAAATTGTTAACCTATTCTTTTAACATGAAAAATTTAGCCAGCTATTATTTCAGGTTTGGTAAAAAAACGTATAATAATGATTAAGCGATTTGAACAGATAGCAGGTTTAAGAACCACTGTTGCACGTCGAAATTTGAAATACTCTAATACGGTATATGATCGTTATTAAATTGGCACCACAGGATTCTTTATCACATTTTAGAACGAAATTTGTAATTTTAAGAGTATAATGTTATGTTTATCGCAAGTGTATAAAACTCCTGGTCTGTGAAATTTTTCATTTACTATATTTTTTGTGCTTCACCAATTAATTTACTTATGTACCTATAGCCCAGAAGGAGGCAAGAATGAAAGGTGGTTGTGGATAATAATACAAATAATTAAATTTAGAAATAAAATACAACTTTACTACTAAATTAAGAAAAATATACATTACAAATACTTAATTAAAAGAAAGTTAAATTTAGCAAAAATAAAATATTGTAACTCAGTTATAAGTAATATAATTAAAATCATCCTCATAAATAACAAACTCAAGGTGTTAAATATGCTGAAACAAGCCTTCAAGAAAAAACTAGGATATCAACAAACGTTACGCTCTTGAACAAAACAATAACCATTATGGTGAATATACTGAACTAAAATGTTACATCATATAATATTATTATTACATATTATATAATACTTCAATTTATTTGTTAGACTTATCTCAAAATCATAAATCTTTATTGAGACATTTTATAATAACAATGTATTAAAAAACGCATATCTTTTCTGTCCCTTATTCTTTTTTAATTGTTCTCAAAAATGTTTTATATTTTTTAACTATCTAATTAACTTGCCAACACTAAGTTAACACAATTTGGGCAATTAACGCAAGATGTTTATACAGAAACACCGTTCACTTCATGAACCTACGAAAAATTGTATAACGTAAATAGCTTATATTTCAAAGAGAAACATGTGAAACTTTATCAGGGACCTTAACAATAATTTAGAATCAAAGGTTCAGGGAACCCTAATCCAAAAGCATGCAAGTAAATGAAGATAGAACAAAGTATGTGATTGAAAGCCGTAAAATTCACCCTAACGACTTTGTCTGCGTGGATGTTAAATCGTTTCCAAACGTAGACAGTTTCAAATACCTAGGCACCTCAACGGACTGCGATATACCAGCGCTACCAAAGTCATTTTCTCTATCAAGAAAACTTAAATCCCGAAAAATCTCTAAAAATCTGAAACTAAGTTTCTGGGTGTACAATACTATGATAAAGAAGAATTGAACGTAATGTCCTCTGTACAATTATAGGAGCTGACCTAACTTATGGAGAAGAAGAATTAACAGTGAACTGCGTGCAGAAACTGGTCAGTCGACATCTCATGATATGAAGGGAAGGAGGTTAAGCTAGGCTAAAAGCCAGATGGATAGACAGAATCGACAAAGATGCGAAAGAGCTGCATGCAGCAAACTGAAACAGTGGCCCAAGATAAGCAGACGTGGGGAAGGCTGATTCTGGTGGCCAAAATATAAAAAAACCTTAAAAGCTTTTCCTCCCACTCATTGACAAATAACTTACAAGAGGTTCTTTTTTCATTAAGCCCCTAAACTTTACACCATTTCAACAATATCATTTCATAATTCCTAAAAAAGCGATGCCAATGAAGCATATATTTTTAATTAGATCAATTAACTCAGGTGCACTCATGTTGACAATAGACATGAAAAGGAAAACAAACAAAACCAAAAGTACACATTATGCTTGACATTCCATAAGCGGTCAAATTATGGCCACCTACCCTTATCAACGAAAAAATTCAAATAAATAGTTATAGAGTGCAACTTATATAAAATAAATATAACAATGGTTTTTTAGATATGCTATGACTGGATTTGTAAAGGATTTTGTGAATGTAATATATTATTATTAGGATGGTGACACGCTACCACCTGGACTCTGGTTAATACAGAGCCGTTGTTAATAACATTGTAAGGCGTGAGGAGAGGTAGCCTGATGACAAAGAGTGGGCCAGTCCCTGGAGACCAGGGCAATCAGGAGTTGGAAGATTGGTTATCTCCAGGACCCCCGCTCCAGCAGATATTATTTATTGTCCTTCAACTGGATTAAAGTTGCAATCATTTATTGTTCTTCTCTTTATTTCTGCTGTGTGCATCCGTTGCCGTCTGCAAGCGAGCAGATGTAGCTAGCCGATGAATTGAGTAATAAGAATCGACAACTATAGAAATGAGCTGGGAGAGGGGAGTCTAAGATATGGACCGACGTATAATGAAGGGAAGTTTGCATATTTTTAGGATGAATGAATACGATTTCCGTGAAGGTATTACGATGGAATAATAAACCCAGACTAAGAATAAAAAAGTACGGTTTTTTTTTTTGTTGTGACGAAAATGTGCGAGCGGCTGTGCTCTAAATACGAGTTGTTTCGTATAATAATGAATGTTTGGAAATTAATTAAGATATATCGTCGCCACCATGGCTTACTACTACCTTTACTGCTCTCCATAAGTATATTGTTTGAGGAACAAACGATTAAAGTATTTATTATCTTTTAATACATCGATGTATCACTTTTATGATATCTTTGTTGAACTTTGATAATTATTTACTTTTTTTTCTTCCGATTAGCCATTAACGATTTTTCTAAACGTTTTGGATTCTTTTCCTCATCTTCAGGGTAATATTACCTTTTCTTTAGTATTCATGTTGATGACAACCATATAATTATATTTTTCATATTTATAATCGTACATGTATAATAAGGTAGTATGGATCCCTTTTCCGGCTTTGAGGAATGATGGATTTTGATGAATGAGGTTTCAAAAGAAAGGAAATTTCGTGGAGAAATAAGGAATTTCGATCTTTAAATTCTTACTGGAAGATTAATAAAAATTATTTTAAAAAGTGGAAGGTTTTAAAACTCTGACAGAGGTAAGCCGGCGGATCGAGATAGTGAAAATTAGGCTTTAAACATTTCGGCGAGAATATCTGTACCCCAGCACCCGAAGTATATTGGGCCCCGTGTTTTAAACTCAAAAATGGACAGTTTTTGAGATAGCGCACGAATTAGGCACAAACCAAATCTCATTCTAAGGTTAACTTACCAGTTACCATACAGTTACCATGGGATACTTACGTGACGCTTAAGCGTTTTCTTTTGAGCGTACTGCTCAGCAGATTTCTAATTTACATTTCTTAATTATTCAAACCCATAAATATCCGCCAAAAATTTGTAGCTTGCCTAAAACATCTGTTCTCGGTCATGCTATGAGGTTTTCGCAAGTACATTTCAGAGTTAATATAAATTACGGATAGCAGAATCTTAACTGTAAAACTGAAGGGATATTTTCCAGACGGGCTAAGTAATTACTTATTATATAATAAATATATAAAGATAGTCATTATAAAGTATGCCGCTTTGGCAATTGTGTGTGTTGAATAGATTTTCTTGATATTAATATATTGTTTATACGAATTATCATTAAAAAGTTTATAGATCGAATGAATTAAAGAGAAAAATTAAACATATCTAATACGAGAGTTATTGCAGGGGTAAACTAGTAAGTCTTAATTTTACATGCAGATTTATTCTGTTTTAACCTCATATAGTAACATTTAACTTTTTGTATTTCGCATAGAT
Source organism: Halyomorpha halys (assembly GCF_000696795.3). Taxonomy (NCBI): domain Eukaryota; kingdom Metazoa; phylum Arthropoda; class Insecta; order Hemiptera; family Pentatomidae; genus Halyomorpha; species Halyomorpha halys. The sequence goes on from NW_027114928.1 coordinate 497,005, forward strand.
TGTTAGTTAATAGTGCAAATAGTGAAAACAGCATATGTCTCATTGTAAAATTAAACCAATTATAAATAGGAAAACATATATTTGGTGTGGATGTAATTAACAAGAAGACTAGGGAAAAGGTAATATGGGGAAAGGACCCCGAAACGTTGAAGAAAATTAATGGAAATCGGGACAATAAATTGAGAAAAAAAAAATGTCGGTTTTAATACACCATGTTAATAGTCTTTCAAAAAATAATGAAATTAGATATATATTTTATTAAAATCTTCATATTGAAAAACATTTATTCAGAACTTGGGTCGAATAAATAAAGTCACTAAATACAAAATATACCAGTATTTTGGTCTTACTGGAACCTCCCAAGAATCTGCCTTAATACTGCAAGGCCGAGATTATTTAATTTTTTTTTGCAATGGAATTGTCATTTTCTCAAAATAGACGCCCGCTTTCTGGACTCCAGAAGAAAAAAGTTTGTAGTTGTAAATCATGTCCAAAAAATCAAAATACAACTATATTTCTGTCTAACATAGTTCTAAAAGTTGTTTCCGCTCCCTGGTTTATTTCAAATCAGACCCTACGCGACTATATGAATATTTTTGTTTTTAAATGAAATTCTCACTAATCTTGTTTTTCTTGATCTCTATTCTTGGCTTGCTGTCCCCTCACGCCAAACATTCATCCACCCTATCTTTCCATTTTACTCTAGCTCCTTCTTCCTTCCAACCCTGCAACAGCCCTTTTGAGTCTTAAATCTTTGATACATAACAGCACTCTTTTACATTAAGTGAGATTGGGATGACAGTCTCACTTAATGCAGGCTCTCTTATACTCCCGAGTCCCCGGTGAACCAGATCTTGCCAAGCAGGATTTCCTTATATCTCTAAGTAGGCGAATCAAGAAAGATAAATATGAGACTGAAGCACAAAAAAGAAATCAGTTTGACTTGATGCGTTAAAGGCATCTACAAATTCATCATTGTAAATTTATAGTGTTTATGAAAGACAATCGTGTTCTTCATTTAACAGCAATAGTTCAAAAAAATCGTTTTCGTTTTACAGAAATAAGAAAGTTTCCCAGTCTAATATAAAGTAAGAGTTTACTCAATACCCCTTCGGACGATATTGTTGCCCCTGTAATAAAGAACTTCTTTATTATTATTTTTTTTTTACACAATTTATTCATTTAAGGAGGTAAATTGTTTAAGTAACAGAATTTCTGATTAATCGTTGAAGGGAGTAAGCTGTAAATAATTCAGAGCCGAAGCCTATACATAATTAAAAGCTCTGTTATTAGGAAGGAGAGGGATAAAAGAAGGGCAACCAAGGTCATACAATTTTCTCAGGAAGGGAGAACAAAAGTGGGTCCTGGCTGAGTTTTTCATTTGTGCGCCACCACTTGGGAAATCTGGCGGGAGTGGGAGGAGGAGTTAGCCAGCCTGAATAATGCCCGGGTCGGGAGCTTGTTAGTGTTCTACCGGCTCAAATATTTGTCGGTCACTGCGAGCCTTGGTCATTTAATTGTGTTTGGTATTGGGTTTTTGTTTTTGTTCAATGTAAGCTTTTGTGCCTGTTCTTTTGCTATAAGCTTATGATTGACGTTTGGTAAAGTAAGGAAAAGGGTTAAGGGTTTTTATATTCCTTTAGGTGACAGTAATTATTATCTTTTATATTTACAAGAACATAAATACTCTTTTTCCTAGTGTAAATCATATATACCTATTTCTTTCTTTTATTAAGTCCTAACCTGGCATAATAAATGTTGCACAAATAAAGGGCAAGCAAAGAAAATCAGATTCACAAAATTGCGTTCTACATTAATAATTATTACTTAATGAATTACCAGCTTATTTAAAATTCAATCTTGTTTCGATAAGCAGCAACTGTAGTAACAAAGTATTTATAATTAAAGATCATCATTAAAATTAAAGATCATTGTAAAAATCATTAAATTCATCCATCAGACTAACTTAATAACCAGCCTTTAATTATCATAATTATCGATTTAACCTGCCTTATTTTTAAAATTAGAACAGTGAGTTATCTGCTTTTCACCATCCTTTCCAATATCGTAACGATTATTAAACAAATTACAACTGCCACAAATTTAATTATAATTAGTGCGGATCAGTACACCATACCAAAGCTATGACTAAAACAACTAGGCCTTACCAAAGCCAACAACCAACGGGCGTTGATGACCAGGCTGTTAAACGCCCTTTCAAAACTAACAAACAAACAAGTATTTATAATATATATTTTCCTACAATGCTTCTTCAGTGTTTTTGAGAAGCTGTCTTCAATAATTCCAGAACTGAAGTTAAATATCTCTACCATTGAAATTACAAGACTATGTTAGGAAAACTTTTGAAGGACATGTCATCAGTAATGATTTTTTTTTTTTTAGAAAAAAATATATTATTTTGAGAAACGATACAAGGCAAAACATACGGAGTAAAACTACAAAACCAACCAAATACATTATTAAATTTTTATTTATTTTTTTCAAATTTTAATAACAGTTGATTGATACTAGATTATCACAAGCTAAAAGTCACCTCTTTAAGAATTTTTTTCAACTTTTGGTAACCTAGTTCCAAAACTTTTATTAAACTAAATTTGAATATGGATTTGGTTAATTTTGGAATTCTTCGCCTCTTTTATTCTTTCCAATTAATTCATTCCACTTTTCCTTTCATTAATTGTTATAAATGAATACAATTCTATAATATAATAATTGTTTCTTAATTTACTTGATTTTGTGTTTGTTGATTTGGAGTTCAACCTTCTTATCTACTGCAAAAAATGAATTACCGACGGGTTATTATATAACTTTTGATGATCGGTACTGAATTATATCTTGAAAAAAATTCTTTGAATAATAATATTGCCATATATATTGTATTTGTTTAATAAATTAAATTAGGAGGTCGAAAAAAATGTAATATATTTTTTTTTTGGATACCCTCCCCCGTTATATGTATAAGAGTTAGCCAATACAATAAATGGCTTACATAAATATACAAATATTGATATTCAAATGTCTCTCAAACTTTAAAAAAATACTGCAAATTGAACATTCCCAAAGACAAGCTACATATCTTACTCAGAAGACATATACGAGTATAATACATGAAATGTAATTTATATATGTCCGATTACGGATTGATGTAAGTATGCTGTGTGATATTGGAACCTGATGTATTTAGGCAGCATAGATGAATAAAGTATTTCTCTCTCTGTATGAAGTACTAATTTTATTTTAATGTATGGGACGAAAAAAAAAAATTTAGATCTGGATACTTGTCTTCTGAGGTTTTGGGTAACTTATGCAAATAACAGTTTAAAATCCAATTCTTTGGGTACTGACAGGATTTTATAGAAATAATTTGGACTAATATTATTCAGTTTTCGCATGTATCGTATTTTTGTCCTTGTGCGCGGGTCAACTAAATAATTATAACATTATTATAACATAATAATTATAACATTATTATAATTATAATTATAACAAATAATTATAATGATCCTCCAATGCCAATGCTGGATAAGGCTTGTGGGGAAGCCAAATTATATTTGTATGAACCAACTATTTGGCTATAATTCTGAAGTAAGCTATGAACAGATGATCTTTAAATAGCTTTGAGGAGCGTACTTTTTAAATGAAACCCTACCGGACCACGGATTGTATGCAGAGAACAAAAGTAATTACAATTACGATTACTTACCAATTACTGAAATTAGGAATTACAAAAATGCAATTACATTTATGAATAATTGTAATTGTGATCACCATTTGCAATGATAAGCTGAGCCAAAGTAATTGCAATTACCAATTACCTCCTTTTGTAATTTCTATTTTCTCTTCTAAAATTCCTAATAATTTAATACAATTACAATTATTGTAATTACAATTATTTGTTATTTTGATTAAAAATACTTAAAAACAAAGCTTTAAAAAAAGCTCCTTCTCCTTGTTCTTCAAAACCACTAATGTTTTATGTTTTAGACCATTTAACAGTTATTTTAGCGTAATTGTAGTTTGGATTTGACGAATTCCCTGTAGCCTTCCAAGATCTTCCTCTTTCTAATTTAAATAATGTCCAGATTAGGTAATACCAGGTCAGACTATTCGAAGCTTTCAAGAAGTTTTCTCAGCTGTGTTAACAAGTAATATTCAAACTTAACCGGTGGTCATTACTATCCAGCTACTTTAAAAAACATTGTTTAGCTAATCGAGTTCAATTCATATTGAATATTTATATTAACTAGGATATCCAACGGGTATAGACAGACCAAAATAATAATATCATAATGAACTTAAATAATTTGTACACAAACAAGCTTCTTTTAAAAAATAATATAGTTATTTATTAGAATTTAATTTTAAAATATGTAAACCAAAAAAAAAAAAAATAAGCACAATTAATTCATCTTATACAATATTAAGTTTCATAATTATTCATTGTATTGCATGGTACACAGACCGATATATACTTCATGATGGAACACTCCTGCCTCTAAAGATTTACGATGGCAATTAGGTGCAGTGTATTTCTCATCTTCCAGGCCGAAGAAATAAAAAGTTTCTCAGAAGAAAATACTTAATAATAACGAATTCCGTAATTAATTATTTTAAATTATGAAAAAATAAATAATGATTAATTTAACTATCTGGAGAATGAAGATAAAGAAATTTTTAAAGGATAAAAATGGAATGACACAAGAACTACTGTGGAGGGGGATAGAATTCTAAAACCAGCCAAGTCGGTTCTCAATTTTATTTTTATTAACAGTTTGGTATCAAATATTTAGGTAAAATATTTTTTTTTATAAAAGTTCTGTCTGGTGTTTCTAAAAGTTCTATTAATTCTAGTACTAATAGGTACTGTTAATAAAAAAATTTAATAGGGACTTATCTGCAGTTGGGTTTCTATGCCTCATCTTGTGAGGAAAACTGATTAGATCCTTGAATGAAGATGCAGCAGCTCAGTTTTAGGAAACTAAAAATAAGTTTAATACATAGCAGCTGCTGAAGAAAGAGCCAATCCAATTGGGACTTCACTTCTTCCAATCTATTTTACGGTCTGTTTGAACACTATGAATTATTAATATTCTTTCTCGCATGCCTAGCTAGTAGATAGTTAGAAAGGTACAGGTAGATAATAAATAGAGAGAAATATATAAATATGTACCATTAATTTGTCTTTGGTTTTAACCAAAATTGTGATTTAACATGATAAAATGTTAGGAAAAAATAAATAAATAAAATAATTATAACAAATATCTAAAAAATACAAAATTACTTAATGTAAGTACATCAAATAAAATTTACAAATTGACTTAAAGTATGAAAATTCAATCAAAATATTTAATATTCCCCATGAATACTGTTTTATTATTACCTGCTAATTAATTATTTACATTAAATTGTATTATTTTAGATCACTTTGTAAATTTAATTATTGTTTAAAGACGACTTCCTTTTATTGTACCCACGTTAAATATTGTATTATTCATATTTTTACTAACAAAAAATGTATTTAAGTAATTTTAATTATTTGTGCTAAAAACACTGGTAATTTTAGGAGACTGAATTTTACTTCAGTTTTGTAAAATAATTAGGATTTTACAAAACTGGAGGCGAATTTTAGTTTACTTTTTAACAAATCCCAAATTAACTAACATAGACTTAATCTTATTAAACAAGGAGGTTTTCTCAAAAAGTTAGGAATTTATTGTCCAATATGAGGTTGATAAAAAAATATTATTCATAATTTTAAGAAAAATAAAACTTTTATTTTTTATTTAAAGCCCTATTTAGCCTCTTGAAAGCAGGTTTTCAACCTGAATATAACAATAACGAAGAACGAAGTGATCAGCGAAAGAATATACCTTCACAAGATGATGAGTGATACATTCAACTCTAGATGTTTAGTGAGATCCATATATCAGGACATTGGCAAAATATATCTACATTACAAAATATATCGAAATACATCAAACACAACACACACTTTATAATTATATAAATATAACAACAGGAAAGTATATCAGAACAATGGGATTTCAGGACAAAACGAGAGGTAATGGAGATGTTTGTTAAACACGATATTAGGTTGTTCATTAAGATGAAAAAAGAATCAAAAGGTCAGTTAGAAAGAATGGCAGAGGATCGTTGTAGTAAGAAACATGCCATATAAATTTTCAGAAGCAAGCTGAACGCGCGGAATATCGTATATACCAGAGATGGCTTGATGAGGGTGAGGAAGACGCGCCGAATGGGGGTGAGGAGATGGAAAAGACATGCAGCTGTCAGGAAGGAGTGAACGAGAATAGTGCCAGAGACCTAAGCCCAACAGGGGCTGTAGAGTCATTGTACAGATAGATAGTTTATAATAAAGATTATAAATACCTTTAAGCCGGCGATGAAAAAAAATTTGATATTATTCATATTCATATCAACATTCCTGAGACACACGTAGGATCCTCTTCTTGCCAGATAATTGGGTGATCGTTTATGTAAATCAGTGGAACCAATTATCTTCAGTTTTGGTGATTCAATAACTTACCATAAAATACCAGCTGTTTCAACAGCCAAAGAATTTAAAGTTACGATTGTTTTGTTCTTCAAGAAGGCTACCCCTGAGTTCCCAACGAATCTTAAAGCTGAACATTATATTTTTGTTTTTTTAATCATTTCTGTTCGCTAATAATATTTTTGTATTAAGGTCATGAAATGTCTTAAAAAGTATGTAGAATATTATTATCTCTACCCTCTTTTTTTTTTTTCAATTCTTTCATTCCTATAATACATAATTGTTTTAAAAATTAAATGTTTTAAAAATTAATTGTTTCTAATTTAAAGAGAAATATTTCACATTTTCTTCAGCCTAATAATGTCTTCCCGTGGTAAACATCCTTACTTAGCAATCATAGACATGAAAGGCAAAGCCCCTAAACAGAGGTAAAGCCCCTACAAGAAATGGCCCCCCTTATAGGTACACATAGAGGTAGAATACAGAGACTGCTAAGAGATAGTAGCGCTGAGGGAGCAAGCTGCTACAATATTAACCTCACCGCTAACCTCCGCTAGGTCTATTTCACTTAACCCCAAACCCCCTCCTGAAATATCAGTCTGTCTACGGTTTAGTTTGTTCCCTCCTCTGTCCCTAAATAAACCACTAATACCAAACCTCCGTGGAATAGGGGAGGTCTGTAATTCATAATTAACCAGTATAAAAGTGACATAGTCAAAGTTTGTTCTATTACATCGATACTTTTTATTAGCCGTAATAGTTCAATAACTATATTGCAAAGATGACAGAATAAACAACTTAACATTTATTGTATTTATTCTATTTATTTTAATGTATTATTTTTATTGTCTCAGCTTATCCTTATATAAAGCATACTAATTGATGGGTTTGTAGCAATAAGGTTGCTCCATTCTAATAAATTTTGTGAAGTGAAATGAAATTAAATTTATTGTCGTATCAAGTTTAATAAGGGCAAAACCAGTGAACACAAATTATTGTTAATGGTCTAGTTTTTCAGTAGCTTTATTTCAAATAATCTGATTGATTATATACAAATTATAGAACTGAATGAAAGGGCAAATAGCTGATATTCGAAGGATTTTAGAGAAGTATTGTTAATGAAATTAGGTCAGGAATACCAAAAGCAGGAGGAATAGACAAGAAAGGATTTGTCAAAGGAAGCAGTTGTATTTGATGGTAGATGAATATTAATTAGTTGAATTACTGTATTGGAGAGAAGAACGCAAAGTGAGGATATAGGAAAGTACCATGAAAATATTGCCGTCAGAAAGCAGGACAAAGCTACTTTGATTCAGTATAATAGGGATATAGTGGACTCCAAAAATAAATTTCCTAAAATTATTAATAAGATTCTTTATACCCCTTCAAGTGCGTCAGTGAGTTATCCATATACCAAGTACCAAATCCGTAATGTAAATTGGAGAAAGTAAGACAGAAGACAAGGATTGACGGAATTCATGGAACTGCTCGAGGATAATAATGGATATTTTGGATACACGATTATTCCCCAATAGGTGTTGGTCGAAGATGACTCCGAAAAGAGTGTAAGAGAAGTGAAATAGAACTTTTGTAGAAGAAAAGTAAACGGTAATTTTGAAGGAAATGTAAGAAGGGGTTGGGGACCAAGAAGAGATGATATAGAGAAATCCTGAGCAACACCACACGTGAGGACTAGGGGAGACGAAGATAATCAGAGACGATAACTGTCCAATTTGGCAAGGATGAATGAAACCGTTTCATACTGCTGTTGGACAAGAACAAGTTCTGAAGTTTGAAGTCTCATGATTAACAGAATCCAAAAATTGTTTTCTCCTTTTAAATTCATTTGCCATATCGACGTACACAGTTACTTGCTGTTGAAGTCTCAGTTTGTTGTTGTTGAAGTCTCAGTTTGTTGTTGAAGTCTCAGTTTGTTGCTGTTGAAGTCTCAGTTTGTTGAACATTGAAGATAGTAGTAAGGTAGTTGTAGTTGGATTTCGCGGCTGCTCCAACGTATTTCTGGTCTAGGAGCTACACACTTCTTGCAGGAATAAGTCAAGGGATGGTTTTCCAATGTAACAGCAATGTTGGAACAAAAATCAGAATGAGCAATTTCTATTTTATGGAAATTTGTTCTAGCCGAAAAACGGCCAAACGTAAGATTAAAATAAATAAAATCGGATTAAATTTGCAATCGGAACTTAAATCCATTTACTATCATTATTTTTTGATAGGAAACCATTTATGTCAGTCAACATAAAAATAAAACTAATCCTTAATTAATTAATAAACCCTGAATTCTGATATCATATGTTTCGGGCCATCCGGATCATCATCAGTGTTACAATATACTTATAGGTTGATTAGAAAACAATTAAAACCAGAATAAATTGATTACAATAAGTAATAACAACAATGTTTCAATTTTTTTTTTTATTTGAAGAGTTATGGGAAAAATCAGGTGTCACGTTTATTTATTAATTGAGTCATTGTTATCAATGGATTCAGAACGAAAATCTCTATATCTATCTATGTATTCTTCCCCTAGGAATCCTCAAGCTAAACAAATATTAACACAGAGAGAGGAATTAATCATCAAATTATATAAATAAATTGTAAATTATAAAAATAAAATTATTATTTAAAATAAAAGGAAGAAAAACTGGATAGGTAGATAATCCAGTTGAAATCATATAAAAATAATATAGAATGATTTATGAGAAATCTAAGAGTTATCCTGTATTGTCTACTTTGTCACAGAAATTGAGTAACAGCCTACGAAAATATAATAATACAAGAAGGAGTGGCAATGACGACTTGGAATGTTTTTTGTTATTAAAAGTAAATAATTTATACGGAAATTGAAAGAGATAGGCTCATATATGCATAATTTTTTTATAATTGTTATAATATATAAAATACAAGTGAGAATAGCTGATAAAATTCTTTAATTAAAATCACGATTACTGCATAAGGTACTTATGCGCATATTAAAGGAAGCAACGAAGTTGTTGTTGTTGTCTGGGGCTTAAGGGCGTAAAACCCTGAGGTCATCAACGAAGTATTTTCTATTTTGAATAACTGAAATACAGTTTTATTATTCTAAAATTAATCGAATTTTCTCAAAACATCGAGTGGATGGTTTGTCTAGAACTTTAGACCGGCGATGTATGTAGGTAGGTTCACTAACTAACCAGTCAAAATTTTAGCAATAACCAAGGCTAAAATTCAGAAAACCACTTCAATCAATACAAGAGATTGCCCATCTCACTTCAGCATCCTAATCCAGGCTGTTCGAATTCCGATAATATGTCATTCGTTATCCGCATGATAATGAAGTGAGGAATCAATGAACATAAATATATTAAAGTATTTTAATTTTTATTATTTATTTATTTTATGGAAGATAATTAATATAAACTGTCTTAAATTAAGGGAATTAAGCATTAGTGTTCAAATATTCATCTATACAATATGTACAGAAATCGAAGAACAAAAGAAATGAAATAGAAAAAAAAAACGATAAAAAGGAAAAAAAAAATGTAAATGATTAAAAAATTGTTCAGTGAGTTAAAAAAAAAATTAAATTTAAAATAACAATAATAAATAAATATATAAATAAAATGAAATATTGTCATGATATGTATATCAACAATATAGTAAAATTAAACGGATCAAATAATTTATGTACACGAAACAGAACATTAAATTTAACTAACATTAAAACAAATATGCATTCATATCTATGTATAATATTTAAAATATTAACGCTTTCTTCTAAATCATCGATTAATAACCTCGTCTTCTTATTATTAAATAGATTTAATTGGTCTGATCTTCATTTCTTTAATTTTTTTTTTAATATGTACAGGAAGGCGAAACAAAATGAGGATGCTAACTCTAAGCTCATATCAAACTGGGTACAAATAGATAAAGATCTATTTGGTTATATTTTGATCATTAACTATTTAACTACAATAATTTAGAAAGATACTTCAAAATTTATCATATTAAATGAATTAAGCTTACAAAAAATAAAAAAAGTACATTTGGCTGACAAAATTGTATTTTAGTAATAAAAGATTGACTATTAGGGTAATGCCTTTTTAATATATAATATTCTATTATCAATTTTTTTTTTAGGTTTAAGCATTCCTGATTTATGCCCCATCTTCAGGAAAACTGACTAGAATATATCCTTGATAGATATAACGACATTGATGCATTTTAATATATTTAGCAGGTACCATTAAATTGATACATTTATATACAAACAAATGTATCATATTTTTCACCTTCCCATATCGGTTGTTTAGAATTTCCTTGGTTAACCACTTCACTCCTATTTATTATCATTCAACATAAACCCTTTCGCAATGATAAAAAAAATGAGATAATAGCAATGAAAACAATTAACCTCGAGATATCTTAAAAAGCGATATAATTTTGATTGCCATTATTAATATATAAAAGTATGAGATTTGAAAACTTTAAACTGATATCCTGGCTTAATTATTTTATAACGTAAAATTCTTTATCTTTACTGTAAATAAATAAAATAGTATTTGCGAAATAGGTACTGATATTTCGAGAAATTCGATTAGGTACCTATAAACATATTTCCTATGAATATATAGATATTCTCCAATGGGTCCTAGGCCAGAGAGTTCTATTTAAAGACAATATTTAACATTTTTCTCGCTATAAAAATAAATTTACTGGTTATATTTTTGCTATCGAATACTTTGATACTATATAAATTTCAAAACTAATGTGCGACTGTAATCAAATTTGAAGTTTGACTTTCCCAAACCTGGAGTTTAATTTAATTAATACAAATTCAGGTGGGAATTAGGTGGGCGTGGCCAGTAGGGCGTGAGTGGTGTTTGCGCGCGCATACGTTCTAGCTCCTCCCATCGGCCACTCCCCTCCCGGAACATCTGGAAGTGTCTTGGGACCTTTCCAACATGGAAAAACCTACTGAGGGAGAAAAAGCACTGTTGACCTCTGCAAATTAACTACTATAATTCTTAAATTACCACAAAACCTCATTGAAAAGTTAGGGGTATTTTATTTCTTTTTATATGTCTTTGGATGAGAATTTTAGCTTTAATTTTGCTACCTACTATGAAAATTTTAAAAAACACGTCGTATCTAATTTTTGTATTTAATTCTGATCACTTCTTTATACAATTGCTGAAATATGGTTATACTTAATATTAATCCCGGGAAAATCTAAAAAATGTTGTCATTTCACTAAATGTTTATGTTAGCTTATATGGCCTTATACTTATAAGGTTGGCTCTCAAATTATGGAAATTTTCAAGTTCCAACTTGAATAAAATGGTTTAAAATGAACACTCACACATTATTTATTCATGTTGATTATGATCCTGAAAAACATTTCTTTTTAATTAACATAAAGAAGTAATTATACCTGTTGCAATGTTAAACTACTGCTCTGCCACGAGTCCTTCATTTCTCATTGCAATGACTGTCCAAAAGCAGCATTTGTACATTTAAATACACCTTATACATCTCTTGGGAGAACAGTTTTTAATAAATTTAAATTTTGAATTGAAAGCTGGCAAAAACTGTCTCAATTATTTTTTTTATCATTTTATAATGGTAAATAGGATATTTCATAATAAATATTTTTAAAAAATCACTGTTATACACAAACAAACACTCAAAATAAAAACATAAAATAAAGAAATCTTAATGACTTCCATATCTCGAAAATGTATGGCAGCCTTTTTAAGACATTGCATAAAGCTTTCAAGCCGTCTTCAGGTAAAAATCTACAAAAACTCGCAATATATTACAATGCATAATCATAAACATAGAGTAATTAATTAACATATTTTGTATAATATTTAGTTATATTAAAATTAACACTTAATTTAATCGTATGTAAACCTTGTCTATACTGAACGAAAATTGTTATCCTACAATACAATATAATGAATATCACTAAGAAATAGTAAGAAACAGTTGTAAATTTATTATTTTATTACCTAGGTAACGTAAACAAATAAAATAATAGAATATTCATTATATCTTATTGTTAATATTATTAACATCTTATTAATCAATTACTGCCCCTGTGCCTAATATTGCCTGCCCGTATTTTCTGCAGTATGATTCGGATCATTGATAAGAAAATGCAGCTACCTTGTAGTTATAGGTTTGTAGTAATAATAATGCTAGCACGACCGCTCTAATTAGTGGCCTGAAGTTGTTTTGAATGCTGTGCTCATATATTTTTGATCTTAATAATTCATGCAGATGCTTCCAAATTAGGATTTTGCTTATTCCAATTTTAAGTCCATGAACAGAGAATTCAAAGGTATAATTATCTTTGAAAAAATAAAAAATTGTATTTTAAACTCTGTTATTAGCACGGTTTTGTTAAAAGTTTTTCGTCCTTAACGTTGCCTGTCAGGCGATATTTGAAAAATATCTGCTACTCCATACCAGTGTCTATGTGTACTTCCTGCATTCATTGGCTCCACGAATATTGTAATATATGGAGTTGAAAGCTCAAGAAATACATATATATGTTGCATTAACCAACAAATACTATTTAATCATTTAAATAGATTAAACTTATTCGTTTTTATCAGTTAAATTGTCTGCTTTTTCTTATTTTTTAGTTTTATTTTACTTCGTGAATCATTCTTGGTTGTCATATACTTATCTTATAAACCTACTATTTAGTGGGTTTCACAAGAAATAAAGATATTGTTGTGTTCAAGGAAAGCTGAAATTTAGAAAATCGAATGTTTTCCATGGGTATAACCGACTTAGAAATTATGAAACTCGAAACAAAATAATAGCCAAATAAAAAATTAAATAAATTACTCATAAAGTAATAAAAATAAAGATAATTAAGAATAAAGAAGAAACACATGGAGGTTTTGACATCTCTGATACCCTATGAATGGAAGACTGTAGAGAAATTACATGAAATTTTCACTTAAAAAAAATAAAATTATAAAGTGGGAGCAGCTGACCTCATTGAGTTGCGCGAAACCTTAAATTCCTCCAAAAACCGCAAAAAAAAAAAAAAGTGGGGAATAATAAACCCCTAAAAAGCACCTCTCAAACATCAATTTATTTCAAATACCAATTTTCTACCCTTTAACTATATTTGGAGATGGGGACTGTGGCAGCAGATAAAAACATGATTAGAATCAAACAAAAAGCAAGTAGAACCTAATTTTGCTAGGATACAGCAAATAATAATCACAATTGTTTAATAATTCATCAAAATAGGGAAGAATACCATGTACTTCAAACCACTAGGTATTTGAAACTTTGTGCTGACAACAGGGTGACACAGGTCACCCACCTCGATTATTTAGTTTTATATACCTGCCATACAGGGTCGCAGTGACGGCAGTCCGGGTTGGGTCGTCTCGGTTTGATTTCCACCTGGGGCAGTTAATATTTATTTTTCGGCGGTCCCAAGAAATGAATCCTGACACCTTGGTTAATAGACGGCGCCAATTCTGGTAGCCGCTAGGGGTTGCCAAAACGGACCAGGAGACCCACTTGCCAGACTAGATCCCTCACCAAATACAAATATCTACCATACAATTTTTTTTTTCAATGGCTTTTTTTGGCTCTTTATATTCTTACATCTTGACATTTATCTAAATAACAAGTAACTAAGGAAAATAAGAAACCATTGGATGATGTATTTTTATTTTTTTTATTCTTTTGGTCCAAGAAATATTTTAACTATAGCACTTATTATACAAGATATAAACAATCATATACAACACAATGACAGTAGTCAGTACTATATATAACAATAGTCTAGAAAATTTATTTAAACAGTTGGCAATATTAACTTTTTTTCTACTCTCCTCTCACTCCATGCTCGATTTTTAATGAGGCTACAAAACCTTTTTCATTTCTTTTTTAAAGAAAAATGAGAAGAAAACCTCAGCTCTGCTGCTGTTACATTTTTATTATTATTATTTGGTTATAATTCTAACAATTTTGTATGTATTTTTCCCAATATCGTCTATACATAGCGGATCAGAGACTATTTAGAGATGTCACAAATTTGATGTGTTTTTTATTTATTCATAATTATTTCTATTTTTCAATATAAATATTTTTTTATTCAACTTTTATTTTTTTAAATTTTAATATGTTGTCTCATTATTTTTTTATTTGGTGCTTTATTAATTTCTGGTCAAGGCTACTTGAACACTACCTTATTTTATCTGTTATGATAAAATCCGTTGTTTAAATAAAATAAATTGTATCTATATTAGTCTCAATCACTTATTACTAATATTTTAAATGTTCGAAGTTTCGGCAAACCTCAAGGACAGTCTCAACTATAAATTCACTCCTCACATTTAACTATAAATTTTTTTTGGCAGGTTATTCTGCCAAGGTTTAATAATAATGTAATTAGCAGGTTTGATGAATCAGTGACAAAATAGAACTAGAATTATTAGACCTAGGCAGAATAGCCTGAAAAAAATTTAATACTTGGATGTGAAGTGTGAAATTATAAATTGAGATTTTTCTTGAGGATAGCCAGGTTGGCCGAAACATTGGACATTTAAAATATTAATAAAGAGTGTTTGAGACTTAAATGGATACCGTTTATTTTATTTAAACAACAAAACCAGAGTTGTATGATTACATATAAAATATATATATATTTTTTTTTTGAAAAATGTTAAGTAATTGTAATTGTAATTTTGAGATGCTCATATATATAAGATACTCATATGTCTAACTAACTCTCTGACTGGCATAATGATCATAATATTTCAGAAACGATGACATTTTTAATAGTGTTTAATGTAGATGAAAATGGGTTAAAAATTTTTTTATTTCTGAACCCCCCTCCAAAAAAAAAAAAAATCGAATGCCGGTTATTTTTATGTAAGTATATATACATATTTTATTTTTATGTATACGTTTAATTGAAAACCACACCTACAGCAGTACCTTAGTGTTCCGATTGTACCTTCCTTACAAAATATTAGCTTATTTTCCTTACAACTTAACATTTTCTTATTACTTAAAATTTCTTAATAGTTAGATAAAGGTTTTAATATTAAAAAAAAAAAAAAAAGAGTCAAGTAAAAAAAGGGACAGGAAATAAAACTAACAACATTGGAGGAAATAAAACTATCAACTTTGGAAAAAATAAATAAACATGGTAAACGAAACTTAAAATAAAAAACCAACTTCATCTTCAGATTTCGTACCTCTAAAAACAATTGCATCTACGCAAACTTCTAACAATAATTAACATTTTTCTCATTTTACGTAGAGTATACATTTGCTTTAATGAAGACAATAAAAATTCATAGGAATATAATTACACAATTAAAAATTTACTGTTTTATAACTCAAATTCAAATTGAGATAATACAGTCAGATTCGACTCTTGGTATATATTAATCTGTTTATTGGTGTATTTTAATTTTCATAAAAAGTTTAACTCAGTTGAATCCCTTAGGAGGTATGAAAGATTTTCATGATTTTAACAAATCGCAAAACACACATTGTATGAATTTGAAAAAAATCTGTACGTGAAATGAGATAACTAATCAGCAAAAATTATCAAATCAAAATTTTAATAATGGAACTATACATGTAGTTATTATTTTTAAAAAATAATTTATAAAATTAAGGCTAGCTTAAGCTCAGGTACTTTAAACTTACCAGGTAATGTTTTGCAAATTCCATTTGTGAGTTGTGCAGAATTCATTACATGTATAATTTAATTATATCTTCTATATGTTTCGATTGCACCTTAAGCGTAGGCAAAGGGAAGCAGATATTTAGACCTCCGAAAAAGAAAAATTATTTGATAGATGATTTCTTTCTGAAAACATGCTAATACTTAATTATAACATATTAACATTGTTGAGTTGACATATTCACAGAAAACAACAAACCTTTGAAAATACAGGATCAAGGACGTAGGCAGGTGGAAGCAGGGGGGACCGCGGCTCTCCCCTAGATTTTGGGACCCAAAAAAAAAAGTAGTAAACTTATTTGATACACAGTTCTTTCTGGAAACATGCTATAGTTAGGAAGGTAATCGGAGGGAAAGATGGAGGCGTCCAATAAACCATCAGAGATAAGAAGTGCAAAACTGGCTTACATTATCATTGTGCAAGTTAAGGAGCCAGGGTAAACCTAGTTGTTAACGATTTATTCTCAGTTTTTTCACTTTCAATTATTTATTGTAATTATAGGTAATAAAAATTCAAAAAAGGAATAATTGAATTTTATGAAGTAGAAAAAAAATTGTGGGAGTACTTCTTTCAATGCGGAATCAGATATCTTTCTCTTACCCAAAGTTTCAGTAGGAATATATTATATGTGCGTAGGTGTGTGTAATGGGTTGAGGTCTGCTCCCCTCTTGACGAAATCCTACCTACGCCCATGAATTGCACTATAAGTATACTGAGATGACCGTTAAATGATCCAAAACATTAAAAAGAAATAGTGGTATCGAAGAATAAACTAATTGGTGCTTAGTAACTGCAATTACAATATCTTCTTGCCCCTTTGTAATTGCAACTATTATTACAATTACATGTAATTGAACTTATATGCGAATTCAGTTTATGAACATATTTCTTATGAGCAGAAACCCTAAAAAGTTAAAATGAATCGATACGCAAGAGCGCGACCATAAAATCTATTTTATATTTTTTTCACCCTCCTGTCCTACAGTATTCTTTCTGAATACACCACTAATGCCTGTTGAACAGATTCGATACTTAGGACTCCATCTTGACAAGAGACTTACTTTGAAACCACACACAAGACAGAAACGACAAGAAACTGCTCGTAGATTCCGATCGCTACAACACTTACTTGACAAACGCTCTAAACTTCCCATTCACTACAGAAAATTAGTATACACTACAATAATCAGACCAATTTGGACATAGGAATTGAGCTCTGGGGCTCCACCAAACCATCAAATTCTTCCTGCATCCAATCGTTACAATCCAATTCCTACGTAAAATCCTTGATGCTTCTTAGTACGTCACAAATAAACTCATTCACAAAGACCTTAACATCCCATTCGTTGCAGATTTGACCAAACAGATATGCGTCTTTTCATTCCAAACTCCTTAACCATCCTAACCCATTAATTCTTAATCTTTCATCCTTAACAATCCCTGATAATCCTCCGAGGCGTCTGAAACCACGGGACCTTCTAATTTAAATTAATGTTTGAAGTACCACCAATGGGTGGTTCCTTCCCAAGATTTTCAAGTGTATATGAAACATACTACATATTTACCTATTGTATTATTTTGTAAAGTTGTTAATTACATTAAATAAATAATTAAAAACAAAAAAAAAAATATTTTTTTCAGCTTCTTCTAAAACATATGTAAAAATAACAAATACATATGAATAAAATTGGTAATTTCAATTACTTTGGGTCAACTTGTAATTGTGAGACCACAGTAGTTCACCAAGTAATTAAATTAAAATTATATTTTTTCTGTAATTGTGATTGTACTTCTGCAATTCCAAATTATAGTAAACTAATTGAAAAGTAGTTGTAATTGTAATTGCACTTCTGCAATTGCAAATTACAGCTATTGGAAAGTAATCGTAATTACTTTTCGCCCGACTATGTACTTTTTCTAGCTATTGCCCAAATTTTGGAAGTCTGCTACAAAAGTTAAAACTTTGATTAAAAAATCTTTCTTTGTACTTTCTTAATATTGTTAGGTAACAAACACTAATGTTTTTTCATTAATTTTAATTGGCTGTTTTATATGTTCCGGTTTGAAAGTAAACAAAAAGCAATAGATAACCGAAAACATTATCAGGAACATTGTGTTTTGTAGCTACCTACCTACCTTTAGGAGCAATTATTTAATAATTAAATGATATTTATAAAGTATATTTAAAAACATATCTGTACTTGTTGTTTAAGGAAGGGTTATTCTAAAGATTATTGCTATGTTTCTAAAAGTCAAAAAAATGTATAATACTTTGTTTTTATTAGTTTTATTTTTTAATTCTTTTATAACTAGTTTGTTACATAAACATTAACATTAATATTTTTTTTAAAATTTTCCTATGAAAATGATCATTCCTTTATAACCAAAATAAAAATAAAAATTTTTTCTTAATCCGTTCCAAATTTAAAAAAAAAAATCGAATTGATTTGGAACGGATTTATAGAAAATTTTTATTTTTTTCTGTTTTGTTTTTAAAGGAATGAATTCTGAATTTTCTAAAAAAAATCTAATGATTTTGTACGTCACTAAAAATTCAAATTATTTATTTTAATTTGAAAATTTTCCTTATAGAATCCTTTTATAGTTCCATATTATTGTCAAAATCATTTTAATAATACAATATGTTTTCTAATTTAAATTTTGTATTTTTTCCTTTTATTACCATATCTGTATGTTTATTTTATTTTATGTATTTTATTATAATTTAATTTTTAATTTTTAAAATTGTTTATAAAACCAATATAAAAAAAAGTATTGTTATCATTCACTTTTTTTTACTCTTTTTGAATTAAGAACAAAAAAAAGAATTAATTACCATTGATTGTGGTAGATTATAAATGATAGAAACAGTGTTTCTGAAAAAAAATATATATATATATATATGTATAAATAAGACAATAATTATTCCAAAAATTGTGTTTTCAGCTACGAAATTAAGGATTTTCAATATACCTATATAAAATCGTTTATCTTAATTATTATAAAAATCTTAATTTTGATTTATAATATTTTTAATTATATATTTTGTTAATTGATGGTAGAAATTTTATTTTTATTTTTACATTAGATTTAATATTTGCATTCATTATTAGAAAATTGGGAGTAAATTCATAACTTTTAAATTATAGTAATAATATTATATATATGATATGACGCAATAGATGTTCTTAGATTTATATAGCATTCTTGATCATTTGATTAGGAAGAATTAGAACTAGTATAAGATAAGTGTATAACTGACCTAGAGTTTGCTATTTGGAAGAGTCTGTGTTAAAGTTCCTGAGCGAGGAGGTAGCGGGAGGTGTGGATCGATGCACAGGTCAGGTCTCCAGGGGCTGGAGCCGCGCCTCTTCCGTCTTCCAGGAGTCCTGTCTTCCAGCACTCTGCTCCAGTTTTCGAATAGCCTTAGTATCCTATAACCAATAATAACAAAAACCTATAACACTATTTCTGCAATATTGATTTAATAATTAGTTTTTATTACCTCCTGTGTATTTTCGAAATGAAAAAGTTCTGGGTTCTTTTAGATTATTAATTCAAGTAGAAGACTGTGTTATGTTAACCTAATAATGTATTAGTCAATATTTTTTTTTCTATTTTTCAATTATTTTTCAGTGATTTTTTATTCTAAATAAGAATTAAAAATAATATTTTTCATTAGTTGGCCACTTTACCGTTGTCTTCTTGTCACTTTCTCTTTAGTTTCGATGAAACATTTGGGTCGTAATCTGAGTCGATATTTCAAAAATATCTGTAGTTGATAAAACGACTCTGTGATTAGAGTGTGAAGGACGAATCTAGTAAGTAGAAAATTGAATATAATTGATAAACGGAACAGAAATTATTGGTGAAAATTGAAATTCTTCACTTTTTTTGGAAAATAGAGGAAAAGCTATTTAGTTCTTTCTTTAAAAAACCAAAATAATAATAAAAGAATAGCGGGGATGGTAGAAAATGGTTGATATCCCTAAGAGGGATGTATTTGGGACATCAAATAAATTCACATACAACTTTGCAACCAAAAATTCAATTTGAAGGGTTTGTAGGAGTACAAACTTAAAATCCCTTCCACTCTCACCACTCCACGTAAACGAAAAAATTGCTGGGTGGGAGAATAATCTTGGATCCCCAAAACACGTTAATTCAATTTGGACGGACTTAGAAGTGTGCAAGGGCTTAACAACTGCCTTATGGCCTGTGAAAAAAATATCGAAACTGCCAGAAAAAGGTTGAGATCTGCAAATAAAATTCCTAAATACCCGTAATTGCTCAACAACAGTTCTTTTATCATACAGATTTCCAACTATCTAACTGAAACAGGAAGGGTCACGGAGGTATGAAAAAATATAAACCTAAGAAAAATCATGAATAAAAATAGAAAGGCTGCCTTAAAATATCCTGAAACCCCCAAAAGGCGCTTCTTTAACACCAAGTCAACCTACATCCAAATTCTCATCTCTAACCCAATTTGTGGGCAGACTATAGATGTGTACAAGGGCTTAACAGCTCCCCAATACCGCGATAAAAATTAGGGGATTGGCAGAAAAAAATTGAGAACGCCAAAAGATATTCTTCATCGCCAGCTCCATACTCACACAAATTTTCAACTCATTAACAAAATGAGGAAGTGTCGTAGAGGTACGCAAAACCAAGGAAAACCCTAGAAAATACGTAAAAAAATAGCAAGGGCACCTAAAAAGATAAGACATCCCCTAAAGGCCCTTCTCCAACATCATCTTGATTTACATTCAAATGTTCCTCTAAATATACCTCTAACTTCATTTAGAGTACCTGCAGATGTGAGTTAAAGCTTAAAATGGTTCATTGGACTGGTTGAAATTTTTAATCATTCTTCTTTAGGGTAGTGTTCTATCTATAAAACAACCCTATCCAACGGATTTCGACTCTTTACGTGGGAGGGCGCTGTAGATGCCGCAATTATTAATCATAATCAATTTATTATTGCAAATAGTTTTTTTTAGTGTAACTCAGACATAGTAAAAATAAAATTGTTTGCATTTGTAGAGCAATTAATGGCGTTTGTAGCGTATTTATATCTCCTCCTATTCCTCAGGTTGTTATTTATCAGGTTCAACTATAAAATGAATAAACATTTAAAATATTATAAAACATGAGGTCATTCCCATCGGTGATAAGTTCTTATCACATTATTATGTTAAACATAACAAAAACCTATTTATTTTCATTTTTTAAATGTTTCAAAGTATCATAAACCGCTTTAAAAAATTGACTTTTACTTCAAAAATATCTATCCTAAATTGCCAGGAAACTTGTTGTGTCGTTTTGGCTCTTAAAATCGGAAAAGTGTTGTATTGCAAGAAATAAAGTATTTATGCACAGAAATAAAAATTGCTAATGTATTCATAGCAAGTCTTCTAAATATTTATTTGTTTTTTTTTCAAGGTTCGCCCAATACTGTTTGCAGTTACTTGTTTTTATTTCTTCTTATTTTTTATTTTTTTTATTCACTTTATCATTATCTTAATTATAAAGAAATTAATTAAATTATGTGAAGAGGGCTTGATATTCTTGGGAGTCAACTTTGTATACTGCACTTTAGTTGCATCAACTAATTTATAATTATTATTTACTTTAAATTGTTTAAGATTAAGTATTTACATATGGGTACATGGTTTCTGGTGAATTAAAATTTTTATAAACAAGCAAGTATTCTGTACCATCTTGTTTTATTATCATCATTCTATTAATTCACTAATTGTAAATTTGCAGCTTTATTATTCACTTCAAAAAACTCCTTTCAGTTATTTTAGATTTTTTTTTCTGTATTTTAATTTTAGTAGTTCTTAATTGAATTATTATTTTTATTACAATCAATTCATACTGTAGTAATTTAGCTTATAAATTGTTGTGGCCACCACAACGGCCTAATAGTCAAAATTGTAATTAATAAATTTCACTTATGTCTATCATTTGTATGTATTATTTTGACACTGACCGATAGATGTTGTCATCTGGTCGGACCATATTTGATGTAATATTCTAAATGAACAAAAAAACAATGGAAGATCAAATTTAATACGTAATACCTTACGGAAATCTCGATTGGCGACGTTATCTGCTTTCTAGCGTGTCAGGATTTATTTTATCTTGCCTAAAACTTGCTAAACCTCTGAGAAAGTTCTACCTGGTCCAAGAAGGTCCAGAACAATCAGAACTTTTCTTTAAGGGGTGAGATGTGGCGCAGATTTCCTTCTTCTTTATTTTAGTAAATTTATATTTATTTATATATGTATATAAATTTATATTTTATACATTATAAATGTATTACACCTTGTGTAAATAAATGTAGAAAGCTATAAAGACATATGTGGGGAATCACGTTTACGGAAGGTTTTGACCACACTCGCCTTTTCCTCCTCTCTCCTCACCCTCTCTTAAATTAATATTTATATATTTAACCTTTATTTATTTCCTCAATTTCTAAGTCATTGTAAAAATTATATATATATATATATATATAAATACTGCTGCTGCTCCAGAAAGATCTTCTAACCCTAAAGTCGATCCACTACGGATATAACAGAATAATTATTATAATATATGCCTTACTCCCCTATCTTAAAATTATGAATGCTTTAATCATAAAATTTCTATTTATATAATTTAAAAATGGACAAGCATCAGGAGCTTTTTGGCACCCAAAATATCCGCATAAAACATGCATTTTATATGGATATAACTTCAAACTGGCCATGGAAAAGGGGGTGTAATGAAGCGCCTAATACCGATGAATGAAGACAGACGGCTTTTGTAATATAGATAAGATTTCTCAGCCGTGATAACGTTATCGCTGGGTACTTTGGGACGAAGGGAGGCCGTCCGTAGTCTAGGGAGTTAAGGCGTCACCTTAGCAATCTCACGACTGTAGCGTCTCTGGTTCTAGGTGATTAACTTTAATTTAGTGGTGACCATATGGAATGAAAAATGGATCCCACACCCTGGTTAGAATAAGTTGGACCCTCCTTATAGATATTATCAGATGGAGGTAACAAAAAAAAGTCCTGAATGGTGGATCTGAGTCCTATAAAAAAAATTAACTCCGAGCCATAATTTGAAATCGACATTAGTTCGTACTGCTGAATTGAGGTCTAAACATAATTACGTTATTTAAAACAACTAATTACTTTATTAGTATTGAACTAAATTAAAATTTTGTTTTACTTTAAGCTCCATTTAAAAAATCTACTGTTTAAAGCAACGTACACTTAATATACTCACTTGGATCTGTGAAAGAAACTCTAGTAAATCTGTTGAAGAGTAAATGGAATCTGTTAGACGGAGGAGAATGCTACTTATCTGCACTAATGCTCTCCCCTAGTAAATTGAACCGATAAGGCTCAGGGAGGATGCCGCGGAACGATATTCTTCAGGTTATGGCCCATTCCACTCCCTTCCCTAACGCCCCTTTATATTATAATATAAAACAATGTCTCTTATATTTCAAAATCATAAGGGCCCCCCCTTACCCTCTTCTTCATCATAAAGCGTTTACTGTTATTGTTCCGGACTATCTATTAGGCAATTTCCGCTAAATCCTGATTTCTTGCCCTATAGTCTCACTTGTTTGCTCATGCCTTATGCTCAGAGGAAAAGAGGTGATCGATATATACGGTGGATATCAATCTGATTAACCAACATGAAGTTGAGATTTATTTCATTGGTCAGTCACGATATTAATAATTAACAATCCTCAAAGCGTCATTGAATCGTTAAGAGCGTTCATCTGCGACTATTTCAGCATGGGCCCTGTTTCATAATAAAGTACAAACTAATACTATTAGTCTTGTAGATTTATCTTAATTCAATTACACAGACTTAGTACTTTAGTATTTTTAATTCCCGTAATATCACTAATAGTCCTCCTTATCCTGGAAAAAATAAGTTTTAGTATTATTACCACACTAGTTTCTACACTTGTGCTATGAGCTATGTGCTACTATTACTATTAGCTTTTATTATGAAACAGAGCCTTGGTGTTGTCATTTGTCAAAAATACCTTATTATGTGTTCTCTTAAATAAATGCTATAACGGTGTAGTACTGAGTGGATTCATAACTTCTTTCGCTTGTCGAGAACTCGACTCTCTCTCAATCCCACTCTTCGTCGATTTTTTAAGGTGTTGCAAACCACAGTCTTCCTAAAGGGAGTTTAAATATTCGTGTGGGAATGGATTTGTTGTTAAAGGGAATCATTTAGGGGTCTCAATCTTTTTCTTCTCTACCATCCACCATTTTATTCCCAGATTATTGCTTTTTCAATTATTAATGGAAACATATTTTTTTTTTTTTAATGAGGGAAAAATACACATTTTTTTTACTTTTACTACATTTTTCAAAATTTTAATATTATTATATTTTATGACCTCCTTTCTGGTCATTTTTTATATACGGGGGAAGTTACAGGCAAACCTAATGGGGGTCAAGTTATCATTTCGTTAGACCGCCACAGAAATAAAAGTCTGATCGGAATCGGCACTGCTGCAGTCATGAGGCAGTCGCTTAACTAAGCTACAAACGGCCCTAAATTACATACATATATATTTTATACATAGTAAAGGAAAGAATTGATACTATAAAAAATTTAGACTTTGAGTTTTCAACGGTAATATACAATTTCACTTAAACTCTGTAACTAAATGTATAATTAAGTTTTTAAAAAATATAAACCATATATGATTATATTTGAAATAACATGACAGGACTTAAATGCCGACTTTTCAAAACGGCTTCCACTAAAGTACCTTTTATTTATTTTTAAATAATTAACCATTTCACATTTTTACTATTACTGAAAAATAGATAAACACATACGATGAAAGAATTTACAAATTGACTTTGGGAAATAAGAGGAAAATATTTGTTCCAGGTAGATAACACATTTCCGGAAATAAGAATAGTAGTATAGACTTATAATATACCGTTGGAAGGCCGAAGATTTTATAAATGATGTCGAACATGGATATCCGTTAAAGGTAATGGAGAATAGTTGCAAAAACGCATTAATAAAAAGTCTGTTTTAACATGAGTTCTAACTGGTGGGCGCAAGCGCAGTACATTTTCCGTTTCGCCACTTGATAACTATTTCTTGTCACCATAGTTATTAAATAATTAATTTTTAATTTAAACTAACCTATATTATGAGTCTTTCATTTAATAGGATGCTGAACTCAATAAAATCATTCTTGGTATTTTTAATATTGATTTTATAACAATTCATCATTGAATAAATGCTTGAGAAAAAATTGTATGTTTTAGAAAACTGTTTGCTTTTGTATTTCTGCCGGACTTATACAATAGAATTTTTTTTAGATTTTCTAATGTAAAATACTGTTAAAAGTAATTTTCTAAAATCTTTTAAAATTTTTAGGTGTCAATTTGTCAAGTAAAATATTCATTGGAAAGTTAGTATGAGGAAGTGTTGCCTCAGTGAATAATATAAAAATATCTGTTCTGTAATAAATGAGGATTAATTTTAATTCGAAGTTGAGTGGAATGGCGCTCCGCACAACATTTATTAAATACCGACCCTTATATTTTACCTAGAAACTCTTTTGGCTATATATTTCATCCTAGCAACTAAGTGACTTTATCTTGCCGAATATTGGGAAGATAAATGAAAAGTCAGAGAAAGGAAAACAGTATGGACAGATGGAAGCTTCCCAAGTTCCACGAAGAACAATCGAATCAAGAAGAGAGAAGAATGAGGGAAGTTGGTAATGAAATAATTTCTGACTTAGTGATGGAGCCATCCATCGCGAAG
Source organism: Halyomorpha halys (assembly GCF_000696795.3). NCBI lineage: Eukaryota > Metazoa > Arthropoda > Insecta > Hemiptera > Pentatomidae > Halyomorpha > Halyomorpha halys. The sequence goes on from NW_027114928.1 coordinate 523,105, forward strand.
GGCAATATAGAGGGCGGGAAGCAATCACCCCAGGAGCACACAAATCGGTATAGCTATCTCATATAGCTAGTCTTGTCAGGGAGCGACTTATTACAGCGGCCGCCTCGACTCAGGGCACCCCGGGGACTGCTCTGTGAGTATTTAACACGGCGGGATACCTGTCAATAAAGAAAATTAGTTGTCCGGGCTATGTCAATAAGTCAATACGGGGCGAAGTATGGGGAGGAAGTTGACATATACGATTGAAATAAAATTTGTTCAGTTGTGTAAATTGTCGTAACTTATGCTTGCAAGACCTGTTTGTGATGTGACCTCATATCGCAATGCTTGTAAAAAGTCTGAATCAGTTTTGCTTGGTTCGCTTCTCAGACTCATAAAAAAAAACTCATAAAAAATTTAGTGAAAAAATAAATTTTTTTGAGCGAAGGTTGGGTAAGGATGTTAGGTATCTAGTCATGATTACGCTCACCTGCCTGATTTCTTCTCTAATTAATGGAATGATGAGTTACCTACTTTCTTAAGAGTGTCTTATCTCAGTTTTGATCCATAACTAATGTAACCGAATAAATAATGTGACACAGCAAGACTTCAACCTGCAATTAAAATAAGCATATTAAAAGAACAACTAATAAATGAAATTTAAATTCCATAGTTGGATGTAATCGGCATCTGCAGTTCTTTTTTTATGTTGGATTCAATGATTAACATTCCTGAACTCAAATAAAAATCACTTACATCTTTAAAATAAAATAAATCGATAATTCTAGTCTGTCGGTTAAATTTCAAGCATAAAATATAACTCGCCTTAAATGACTTTATAAATTTTTAATTTCCTGATTTAAAAATTTCATATATACCTATAGTTCCTATAGTTAAGAGCTAAAAATAAATTTAAAATAATTTATATTACTATTATGAACTTATCGTATTCGGTCACCTGTAGAAGAGGGTATACAAGAGAGCTCAGTTAGAGCTCATGTGATATTAAGAGGGCTGCATAATGTAGAGCGGTCAGGGGCATCTGGACAAATATTAGAAGAGCCTGTGTGATTACCCCTGGGTCAACACTGCCTACAGCCCCCTGGCTTTGCCTCTTTGTTCTTAAGCCTAATTAAGGTCAACAACTTAGTTACGGTAGAAGTCCCATTACTCAGTCCCTGGCGGCATCGTTTACTTTGTCCAATGTCTAAGGCTTCTTGCCTTAGTCTCGTCTTCTTATTTGTTCAATTAATCCATAATTTTTCCAAAATAATAGCATTATTCTGACATACGTGTTTGAATTCGTGACATTATATATTATAGATGTAGTTAAACAATGAAAAACATCGATTTGACGAATGGTCGAATCAGTCCTGATCCGTAATGTCATTCCTGACATTAATTCTGATGAGTGGTGTTTTTTTCTATACTGATTGTTTAAAAAAATCTCAGAATAATTTTATTGAAACAATTTATAAGCTATAATTAAACATATTACGTTTTGTTTTCATAAGTGTAAATTTGAGATAATTGTTTATAAAATGGAAAAAAGACGAACTGTATGTGTTTATTAATGTTAAATAAATCTGTAGTGGTGCGAGCATCACTTAGCTTTTACTCACTACCCTTGAAGAAGAAAATTTTAAACAAACCAATTTGTATTATAGGGTTTCTCAAGGTAGGAATTACGAATGCAGAATATATTCTATAGTATTATATGCTATAATATATTATTATAATAAACATAAGAGTTTAAAAAATATTTTTAAAAAAAATGTACATATGGATATATGGATAGAGATCAGGCACGCTCGGCTATCTCTTCTATTCCTCCATTTTTTCCTTTAATTATTTATAAAATACTGTAATAATTCATATTTATATATTTTTTATTTCTAATAACTATTCAAAATGGCTAATTATTTCAAATAAACAAAATTAAAAGTACTTTAGAGATAATTTTTTTTTTCATTTCTTATTTAAGCCCTGTCCTAACTATTTCAATGAGAATAAGAATTATAGAGCCGAGATAACTAATAAGAATTATATACCAAAATTATTAGAGCCGTTTTTGAGAAATTAAAAAAAAATGTGAAAAATCTGATCCGAACTGGCACTTCCTTGTCGATTTTTCAAGCAAGATGCAGTAACACCCCACAGTTTATCAATATTTAAAACACACGTATACAAACTATTTTGCGATACTATAGGTTATTTGGACTCAAAAACTCAAATTCGAAATTTTGCACAATCGCAATACTTCCTCTTAATACATATCTTATATATCGGTAAGTGGAAGCAAAAATTTAGATGTTGTTGAAATTTGTTTTGAAGAAATATGTTTTTAAAAATTAGAAATAGCGCAACTGAGATAAATAAAAAAATAACATAATTGAAGAATTAGAAACAAGATATATAACTTGATAAGACATCTTGTTTATATATATAGATTTATGTATAAATCTACATAATCCATACTAAAATGTAGTACCTTAAAACATACCTCTAAACAACAAGCTGAATTAAAGTTGTAGAATTGTAGTAATGTTTTTTCGAGGAGATAACGTTGAACTGTTTGTTATACTTAAAATAAAGTTGGTTTTCCAGGTAAAACTATCGCAGTACATCCCTTTACTATATGTTCCATAGATAAGTAAAATCAAAAACTATACCACTTAGCATTTTCAGATGTTTCACTGAGATCACATGCATTCACTAGAGATCACATGCATTTTCCTTGAATGTCTCCACCAATGCTATTACTTGTTGTTTCATTTTTGTGATCTTAAATTTTTAAGTCCTACTATAATCCTCTCACGTGGGAAATAGATGAGCTAGGGGATCCTCAGGCTGAGCATGTAAATATTGTACATATTTGTATATGTGTGATTAGTATTTTTATTTTATTATAATAATTAGTTCGAAACGTTTCTTGATTTATTTCATTTTATTTATCTGTGTACATATTTTGATTATGTTTTTATTTATTTATTTGTTTAATGATTTTGTTATGAATATGATCAATTCATCACTATTACTTATTGACCATGACTGTAGCAGATTGTAATATTTGTCAATAAATCGAACAAACAAAGTGTTCATTCTTCTTAAAGATGTTGGATAACTACGTGTTTGCTTTTTAGATGTTAGACCTTGCTTTTTTACATTAACATTTTTTTTTTTTTTCTGACCAGTTGACAATATAACATTGATAGAAATAATTATAAATGGCAAAGTTAAGCATTTATTTCTCTTATCTTTTTAGCAAATTAATGTAATATGTATTTATTTTGTATAATTTTTATTAGCAAATTCTTTATTTATTTTCTTTTATGTTCTTTTTTTCTAAGCCTTTGGAAGTCCAAGAACACCATGAGTGACTTGATGATGCCATTAACTCACTATCTTCCATTAATGTGAGAGAAACTGTGAACGAAATATCAGAGAGACTTGCAGGTATCCAGCAAGAATGGAAAAGCTTTTTGTATAAATCTGAAAGGGCCCAGACTTAGAGGTTATGTTTGCAAAAGAAGACAAGAGAAGAAAGGCCTGTGGGAAATATATTCAGTGACAGAGCGAGGACAAATGTGGCTGGTAAACTGATTGGCCGCAAATTGGGAGGGGCCCTGAGGTGTTTGCTGATGCCCCTGGGGCCCAAGGCAAAAACAGGGGCCTGCATTAGGCAAATACTGCACTGTCCCGTAGGGGCGTATCCACCTCAGGGCAGTCCCATTTTCTTCGGATAGCCTCTCTCTGCTTTCCGCCTTGGCTATGGGGTGATATTTTACGTTAGGGAGATAAGGACGTGTTCAGGGCAGTAATTGGCTAGCTGATTCGATTTGATTCCATGTCACTATTTTATCAATTATTAATGTCAAAACATTATTCAAGTAGATACTTAATGGAATTACAACCGTGAATGTAATCATATTCATAAACTCGTCGGATACTATACTGTAAGATAAAAATAAATAAAAAGAATCATGTGGCTATTTGTATTATAAGAATGGTGATAATTATATTATATATAAGTATAAATTATTGACCGGAAGTAAATATGAAGGAGATTGACAGGAGTGCGGTATAGAATTTTTTTTTGGAGTACTGTTTGTTGAATAAGGGTTTTGCAAGGAGTTGATTTGTACATGAACAGTATAAATTTATACAAAGAAAAAAATATATGAAGATATCAAAAACCAATTTCATTAAAAATTATACGGCATACCATCCAAATTCTCGAACTTACATCAACCATCAACCATTAAACTTTAAGTAACCATAAAAATTACTTCGGCCATCTCTTAAATCCCATATGAAGGGTTGAAATGGTTGTGGCTCTAGTAGCTCCATAAGCATCCATATTTTGGAGACAGAGTGGTGCGGCCTGGAGCACACTAGACAGAAATTAGTATGAATGTGTTCAAAATGATCTATTTCATTTTTATTTCTTTACTTAGTTATTTTCTATTTTGCTTTTATTTAATTAATTGATTCTCATTTTATTTAGTTAATTTATTTACGTTTTTATTATTATTATTTTTCTTCATATTGTTATTTTCTTCTTATTATTATTATTACCTATTTTAGTTTTTACTTATCTTATTTTTATTTCTTATATTAATTTTTATTTACTTTTCTCTTTATCTAATATGTACATATAGTATGATTGAGTATTTACAACCCTGATATTTATTATTTATTGCCCTTGAGTCTGGCAGATTGTTTTATTTCAATAAAATTTTTATTTTTTCTTATGCCGAAATCGTTGATCGTTCAACCTTCCGACATCTTACTGCCAAATATAAATTATCTTA
>NW_027114928.1:528037-546888 GCF_000696795.3 Halyomorpha halys
AAATACTTTTTATTTATTAATAGATATTACAATCTGTCACACAGTTGTGGGCAATAGGTAATAATGATGAACGACCACATTCACACTAAGACAAAATAAGATAAGAGTAAAAAAAGAAATCTCTTAAAATATATACAAACAGAAGAATAAACAAAATGAACATCAAACTATGTGTATCAAAAACTAAATAAATAAAATAACATAATGATAAAATAATGTAATCTCTAGTCACATTTACACATATATGAAATTAAAGTTCATAAAATTACAAAAACAAAACCTAAACATAGACGAGCGAGACCCCAGTTTGGCAGAAAATGATGATGATAGGAGTATTTTTCTTTAAAGAATGATTATTATTGTGAAGTAACATAATAATATTAGTTATAATTATAATGTAATTAATAAATTCATAATAAAAAGGTCTTTAATTAACGTGTCATGGTAATGGACTCTTAATTCTATGGTTATAATTATTGGTGTAAAAAAAAAAGTTTTTACTATTTTATTATCAAATTTATAACAACAAGACATACAATTTTAATTCGACATAAATAAGGTATTTGTTAAAGTGAATACTTTCTATTTCCAGTATTTTAGATAACCATCTGACGACTGTTCCCCAACTACCTAATCTCACAAAAGCCTCCTAATATTAAAAATTTAAAAAATGTGAATAAATGGGTACTCAACTAAAATTACTGTTGATTTCCCTCTTGATCATAGCATAAATATCTAATGTAAATAGTTCGCGATCCAATGATATTCAGTTCAAATGAAGATCTCTCTACTAATTAATTGACTTCAACACTTGAAGGGTCCCGCTTGACATTAGCCCCGTATGTCATGGCGAAATGTCACACATATGAGCCGTGTTGTCTAAAAGGTGACACTAAGACGTTGAGTTTTGTCTTAAGTTCCCCTTCTCTCTCTGAGCACCTGACATTATACTTGTGATATTTGTGACACCTCGCCCTTTAGCGAGTTATTCACAATCTACATAACGCTTATTCGCAGAGTTAATTATCTCTGAATTAATTATCCCTTATAAATTAATTTTAAAATATGTTAGTAATTACGTTGTTTTTGGTTATTTCTACAACAATTCATTTTTAAAACGAGAAATTGGTTTTAAATACAAACTTCTTTTGATCCATTCTCTCAACTTACTATATTTTTCTCTAACTCTTCAGTCATTTGGCCGTTCCAAGGAGACCTTAAAATATTATTTTTTGTTAACTTACGTTTTATGCATCAACAATAACATGTATTTACACTATGATGCTTCGTATGGTAATGCCTAAATTCATATATGCAATTAAAAATTTTTTTTTTCAAAAAAATAAAGTCAATTTATCTTTAATACAGTGTTTATCAATTAAAATCACAAAATGTTATTATATACATTCATATATGTATTTATATTAATTGATATTAGTTTTAAAGACAATCAAACTTTTGCATAACAAGGGCATGATGGCCTGTAATTAAAAAAAATCAATATTGGGTACTTAAATTTAAGGTATAATTGTATAAATATAATATCATTTATATATTAAAGTTTAAGTAAAAAAAGATGAATGTCTCCTAGCCCAAGAGAACTGAAAATAGTTGGATGAAAGGATCAAAAGAAGTTTGTATTTTACATTAATTTATATAGTTTATCCAATAAATAGGAAATTATTATTAATTTAAATGAATTATTAATTTTTTATTTTAACAATTAACTCCCCTCTCCTACAATTGGAAAACTCGAAAAGTAAGTGATTGAAGATTTGATAACCCATTTCAAATAGTTGATAATTTAGTAACACTTTTTACTCAAAGGATTATTGAAGTTTAAAACTAATACTCTTACCTCTGAAGTTAAAATAGAGATTTTATTTATATGATTAGTGGGGAGTATCGTCCAGAGACAGTTTTAGTTAACCCTCTCCCTCTCCCTCTACATCTCCCTTTTCCATTTTTCTCTTTCTCTGAACGTAATATTTATTTAATTAACCTTCAATTTATTACTTATTCATTCCCTTGCCATTTTTTAAGCCATTGTTAAAATAATTTAAGCTTTATTCATAAATTTTCTTTTGATATAACTTAAAAAAGTACATGTTGTTGAGGCTTCACTACGCCCGTAATAATTAAGCATAAATTTTATATAGATATAACTAGAGCTCTATAGTACCCGCAATACCGATTACAGAAACATACATATTGGATTTATTATAAAAATGTCGTTCTAATTTAAAAAATATTTTTTTAAAGTGTCAGCATTCTCTACTGAAAATTGAAACCTTTCATACTTGATGTGTATTAATAGGTTATCTTTTGGTTTTTTAATATTTATTAATGTGAAATATATGTTTAAAAATTATTTATTGATTAAAATCATCAATTTATTTAAAAATTACAACGTTTCGGTTTTTCCCTCAATTTAAAAGCCTGACCAGATAATCAATTGATCATTTTTAGAATAATATCATTAATATTATAAAAAAATATTTTATAATATAGTTGGGAAAATTAAAATATTTTTATTTTATTTGAGAAATTAGGTGAAGTTTATTGGAAAATTTTGCTACTCACAAGTTATTGTCGAAACACCCCTGCTGGTGAACCGAATATACTAGATAAGGTAGGACACTACAGGTACATATATTTCCTTCCACTGGACAAATATTGAGGCGATCCCTGTAAGCTATGGCTCTCTGGTCACCCTAAATTCCCCCTCCGACCCTTCTTATAAATTTATTAAAGCTTAGTTCCTCCAAGAGTTCTGGGGTCTAAGTCATCGGGACTAAATCTGTGCCCTGGGGACTCATTAGGTTCCGTCCAGATAAGTTCTTTCTGCTTTCTGTAAGAAATCTGTCAAAATTATCAGTTTTGATTTTTTTAAAAAGTTTTTGCTAAACTGTTTTATTAGATTTACTATTATTAAGCGATGAATACGTCTCAATTCTTTTATTTAATGTGAAATTTAGCCAGGATAATTATTATTCAGTAGTGGAAGAGGACACGGTGAGGCCTAACCGATATCTTAACACTTTTTTTCTTTTTTGCGATTCTGCTTCCAAAAACATCGCACTCGTGAATGGAACATAGTATCCCAGAAGAAACATTATTTTTTATGTTTGATTTTTTATATTGATTATTGTTTTCTTTTTGTATGGATTTCAAGATATTTAGAATTTTGAACAATTAAGGTCAAAAGACTCTTCAAATAAGGTAGGGCAAATATTTTTATTCAAATTTACTAGGCAAATATATTATTAAGGATTTAGCCATTTCTTAATTATATGATTTGGGAGTTTTAATTTATAAAATCACAATTTACTATAATGTAGTATCATATAACCGTATATTACTCTAGCACATAGCTATAACAACAGCCTATTAGCTCAGGGATAATTCCAACAGGCATGACCAGCTCAAATCTTCAACTTGGGTTAGTTGTTAGCAGATGGAAAAAATGACACCTACTTGCTCCATAGTACTGCAACTTTTTAAAATTTTTATTTTAGGTCTTTTTTTTATATACATATATAAAATTCTGACGAAAATGAGTCCAAAATCGACCAGAATACTTCACACACGAGTATTAAAATACTCTACTAATTTTAATTAACATTAAACATTGCCACTAATTGTATCATTTAGATAAGGAAATACAATCTACTTCATGGTTAAAATCGACTTTATTGATATATATTGTTTAAAAATCAAATAAATTAATTTTAAAAAACCTTATACGCCCTTACCCTTTACAATGTTTCTTTTGATTGCCTCTCACTTTGTCTATGTCATTGTTTGCGCCTTGGTCTAGGTAAAAACATTTCAAATTCTGAGCAGAAATCGTTTGCTATTATTTTTACTTTGTTTGTCACTTTTTTAGTTTTATATTTTATTAATAATTAAATGAACTGCACAATAAGTATTTATTTTAGTCGCCGAAAAATTATTCTATGTGAGTTTCATTTAAGGATTCGGCAGTTACAGATCGGTGAGAACAAAGTGTGAAGACTTGCCTCGTGGGCGTGGTCATCCCCCGAGTTGGCCAGTCCGAGCACGACCTGGTTCCCATCCCGCACGGCTGTCAGCTTTTTTTTTTATAATTGTATTTGCGGGGCCCCCAGAGGTTAGAGGGGGTATAGACCCCCCCCCCCTCTAGAGCGGTAATAATTCAAACAGCGTCCGAAGAGGAAAGATGATTTATGGTAAATACTCTTCGTTCCAATCCCTTTCTTGTCGATGGAACTTTTTATAAGAAAGGACAAATATGACGGAGGGTCGCCACTGCAGAATTCGCCGGCTGAAACTTCTGGGGAAGAAAACGAGGTTTAGCCACCTCTTACATTTGCTCGTTAGGCGACCCACTCAGTGGACAACCTTCTTGATATTTTTTTCATGACCTGGATGTCATGGAATTTTTAAGGTAACACTATTTATATATATTGTTATGTTATTATGTAATACCGTTTCCTAACATTAAACTCAAATTAATATAAATGTTTGACCAAACAAAAAACATTATGGTAAAATTAACGTTACTTCCAGTATAACTTAAAGTATATTTCATTAGATGTCTTCAAACGTTTGGAACAAATGGATGTATTTTTCAAACTTCATTTTTACACATCCACTCACTTTTACGAACTTGAAATATTACATTGATGTTATTCGTTTAATTTAAATTTATTCTAACAGTGGTATTACTCTCCGTATTATAATAAAATGTTTATTTTTATTTAGAAATTGGCATTGACCTATCAAGAAATTATGTTTTCAATAACTAAAAATTATATTCAATATAAGCTCCCTCTTGACGAAAATGGTATTAATTTAAAGGCAAATAACGAACGAAAAGTTACGACCTCTTATAGCATAGCTATACACCTTTTACTTTCCAGTTCAATCTAGTGCCTTCTCAAGTACCTTGATCGGTTAAACATTAAATATTTTTTAAATTTAATTTCACCATGTCGAAATGAATTTCTATTCAAACCAAAACATTATGTAGACCATTATTTTTTTTTTGTGTTATGATCTCCTCTTCTAAGATAGTGTCAACATGTCGTACAACTGCCTCTCTACTCGCTGTTATTGTCTGTTTGAAAAGTCAGATATTTAAGGCTACCACGGAGAGAGGTTGTAATAACACACACACAAAAAAGCAATCCTTTCCCGCCGTAAGCCAACCGTCCCACTAAGACCCCCGGGGAGGTCCTATATCACTTTTGAAATATTAGCTTAAAACAAGAAAAGGAAACTTTAAGATAGTTAAATCAAGCAATATTTAAAAAGCGCCTGAAATTGAAAAACGGCATGAAATATTTAATAAATCCATTTGTAACTGTACAGTTAAAAAGTATTGTTATAAGTATATGAAGTTATTTGTCTTACTTGTCTCTATTGAAGTTAGCATTGGTCTCAAATTGATCTTCACTAATTTAAAATATTTAAATTGAAATATTAACAAAAATATTTACATTTAAAATCCTTAAATTAAGTTTTTTACAAAATACCTGGGGTAATACTGTACATTATTAGGTAATATCTTGCAAGATATCATTGTCATTGGAATCCTTGACAGGAGATTTTCCATTGGTTGTTCTGAAAATAATTTCTCTGAAATGAAAATTATCTCATCCTGTGTTCTCCTGTGACATGACGCAGTATTTTCAATGTTAATACCAATAACATCGAGTTATTGATCTTTTGTGCCTAAAACTGGCTCAATAATGCTATGACTACTTTTAAGTTACTTTAAATAATATAATCATTAACATTCCGCTTACTTCCATTCTTCTTTTCCGCTTATTATATAAAAAAAAGAATGAATGAAATCGAATAAAAAGCTTCTCCTATAGCCTCAAATACAATGTAATATATCCACTTCCTCCATCAGTACCGTTACTGAGATAGGTTTGTTCATCTCGAACCGCGGGGTTCACTAACTGCTATACCATAACCGCGGCGTTGAAGCAGCTAAATGATAGAGAACGTGATGTGGCAAACTCGTCCGGTATTCATTGAGAAGCTGAAGGGTGAGACTATAAGCAGTTTATTAATTATTCCATATTAATCCGAGAGATAACGAGCCCACGGCAAAAAGGGGATGAGGTGACGGTGAATTGTTAAACTGTTGAATAACTCAAGCGACCCTTTATATTATTTAGGGGCTCCTGTACTTTCGTAGAAGTTGTTCCCGCTCCCTCGTCATTCTGGGTGTCATCGCCTCATTAGTGACTTTGGGTCCGCCTCGGATGTTTTTCTTCCCGGAGATTTGGGTTAGACTTACAAGGGGTGGGAGGCTACACACGTGAAACCACCGATTGCTAGGAAACCTTTTTATGCGTGGTGATACTAGGTTGAAAAATATTTGACACGTGTTCAAAGGTTCTTGGCAATGTGCCTTAGGAGCTGAGCAAAACAACATTTTACATATTTAAAAAAAAAATTATACTATCGCTATGAGTTTGTAAAAAATCACAAAAACCAATTGTTGTTTCCAGTAAAGTATACAAAATATATTATGTTTAGGATAAATAAAGTATTTTGAAACCTTTAAATATGAATTTTGATATGAATCAAAATTAGTGATTTTTCGTCTTGATTTTTGTAGGAAATTTTGTCCAACTGTAACTGTTGGAAAGCTAACCAATATAATTAATTATCTTTTAGATATTGTACCTTTTTGTGGGAGAAAAAGCTATTTCAAATCAAAATTTTCTCAAACATTTTGTTTTATATCTCCAGTTCTAATTATAACGTAATCATATACCATTCAAATGTTTTTTGTGGATGTAGATGTAATAGAAAAAATTAGTATTAAATTAAATTAAATTGTATTAAATGAGACAAAATGCATATTATTATTATTATTTTTATTTTCGAAAAAGCTAGTGAAATTCGTTATTTAGCGTTCTCAAAAGCCGTTAAATTTTTTTTTTTTTTAATATTAGATATTAAAAGACGGATAATTTTTTAAAAGAATTGTTATAACCACTTTTATTTTTTCCTTCAACAATTTTTTTTTATAACTAAAAATCTCCAACAGGAGATCATAACAGCTTATGATTATATGGTAAATCCTTAGATGGTAGTACTGAATGGACGAACTGGTCAACTCTGGCGATAATTCGCATTTATTATTTTGTTCATAATGTAAAAGTAAATGGTATTTATTTGGTTATGTAACTGAAAATGATAACAATGAACAATGAAGAAACTGCAAGCTTTATGACTTGTTCCGAATCACTTACACACTCAGGAAGACCATTTGTTAACGAATACGATCATTGAAAAAATTCAGTTCGAATTAATCCATTTCGGGATTCAATACTTCAACCTAAACCCGAAGGAGTTTGCCCCAAGGTGTCAGTAAGTTTGCAGAAGAAAAGACCATCAATCGTACGAGAGGCTGACAGCTATGATAAATGCCGACATGAAAAACGAGGCAGACTAATCAGCCGCCATTGGGATTCATAGAAGATGGTTTCCAGTTTTGACAGCTCCCGACCACTTATCTTGTTCTATTGCTAACCGCTTCTTGGTGGTCGGCTTCTGTAAGCTGTGTTCGGGATCTTGTCCGTCATCGGGGACAATGAGGCTGTAAGCTACCGTAGAACCACTGCTGTATGCAGGTTACGTTTGAATCCTGACAATAGAAGGTATTCACTCAGAACAAAACACCTGAAACAACCACGATGAAGCAAGGAATGCATCCTATAAAAGTTAATAAAATTTACTAAAGTTAATTTAATAAAAATAATATATACTGAAGGATTTACTTTACAGTATATGCTAAGTTAAACAAGTTATATGAAATTTTCACGCCGAATTGTTCCTCCTGTTAAGTTGCTGACATGATGCCGTTTTTTGATTTCAGGGGCTTTTTAAATATATTAAACTATCTCAAAGTCTCTCCTTCCCGTTTTAAGCTAATATTTCGAAAGTGATATAGGCCCCTCGCTCTCCGGGGGTTTAGCGGGGTGGGTCAGGCGGGGAAGGATGGCCTTTTTTTAGCGTTACAATCCTGCTCTTGTGAGATTGTGACATGTCGTTAGTCGACCAACCTACTCGCTGAAATTGTCCGACATGAGTACTTACATTGCATTTAGAAACACCGCTCATTGCTTCCTCCAAAACATTTAAAATATAAAATTTGATTTATTGTCTTATCTAAGAAAGAATTTAAATTTTAAATTTACCGCTTTGGCTACCCAGTCCAATATAAAAATTATTTTTCATTTCTACGCTAATATTAATTATTATTTTATTTTTATTGGTTTAGCTTTGTAGACAGTAACAAAAAAAAAGAAAAGCGAATGGGTTTGTATGGGTATACGCTAAGTATACTTTGAAAACATAGATTAGTCCTCAATAGTTTAATATTTCTATTAACTATTAACGTAAACATAGAAGTATTAATTTTGAATAATACAATTATTTATTAATTATATAATTAATATAAGTATAATACTCACTAATAGTCAATAATAGCCAAGCAAAATAAACAATTGGTTACGAAAATAAAATAAAAAATCATAACACGCATTCATACCACTGTAAAATATTTTTAGTCAGCCTTGGGAAACCAAAATTTGCGACTCTCATGCGGATGGAAAAGGGCTCCAAGAGATTCCAGCGTTACTCTCACAGCCGTGTCACTGGTGTTGGAAGCCAGTGGAGGATGAGTGAGAGTGCTTGAGCCACATATCCTCAGAACATGAGTTGAGAAGCTGCTCATTACCAAAACCCTAGTGGCATATTCACTAAAGTTCTTGGGGACATTTCCGTTTCAATAACCGAGGAGGGTTAAAGGGTGATTTGGTGGATAGCGATTGAGTGAAAACGATACAATTAAACTTTTCGTTAAAAGAGATGAAACCTATAATTGAAGACATGAGTAGATGAACTGTAGCGTTAGTAAACATATAGATCTGATGAAAGCAGTTGATTTTTTTTTTATTCTCATTTTAGGCTGAAAGCTTTTTTTTTTCTTCTGAAAACGACTATAATATAAGGTACAGACATTTTTAAAAATGTGAAAATCTCAATTTTTCATAAAATGTCACATTATATATTCGTTCACTTATTTCTTTAATTACCCTATTTTGTTTTTTCTTTTAGTTATTATAAATAAGTACAAGTAATTAGCCGTTGTCAGATTTCTATGGTTGAGCATGTAGTCAGATGGCTATTGGAGAATACGGTTCAATAATTTGGGGAATTTATATGACATTAGGAGCTTTTTTTCTTTTCAGAATATTTTTTCATTTATTAAAAGAAAAAAATTTAAATTTCTGAGCGAACATTCCAAGATTCAAAACATTTTTATTGACTCTTTGATTTTCTTTGTACCTTTTTACACCTAAATTTCCTTTGTGTTTATCTTTTGTGAAAATTAGTTAGTTGTCATGTTGCATGATAAACAAACATAAAAACTCATGTTTTTATTATCAGTTCTGCCTGAATTCATTTATGCCACCTATATACACATATGGTATACAATTAAAGGTTATAATGTATCCTCATTAATACTCCTAGGAGATATATTTACCCCCCGAGTACTCCGCCGGTCCAACGCTGTCCCGACAGCGACCATAAGACTTTTTTATGCAGAACTGGAGGGCTACCTGGATAGGCCTATAACTCCTGCTAAAAGAGGTCCATCACTGCCGCTGCCGTCCTTAGGAGCACTTGAGACGCTAACGATATAGCCCCATAAAGCTCTCAATTCCACTGAAGAGGGTGAAAAGTGAAATAAACAAAAGAGCTTCCACCTTAGGGCTAAATAAAATATCAACTGAGGACCGAGGCTGAGTGGAATTGTCATTTTTACGATCTTCAAACTCCCCCCTAAACTACTACCGCCTTTATACCCTCTCTCCCTCAAGCCTCATCCAAATCCCTCTGTGCTCTCCGCAGCCGATCTGTATGTCGAAGGAGCGGTGCAAGGGGTGTCGATCGGAGTTTTATTGATCAGAAAGTCCGTTCCTTAAAGGCGAGAAAAGATAAAATTTACCTCGGAAATATAATAAATATATATTTTTAAACTTGATGTAAATTGAAAAAGATTCTTAAACTTTCTACTAGATTTTCCTATAATTTCCATTGCATTATTATTTTCTAAAACTATTGGTGTCTTTTGGCTTTATGATTTAGTAACCTACTGTTGAAATTTCATGTTTGATCACCTTAGAATGTTACGTATCCCAGTCATAATAAGACAGACCCAAGAAATTATCCTTTTTCATTTTAGTCATATGTCTTAGGAACGAAGAAGTAAGCGAAACAATCATGCAGTTATTTGTCTGAGCGAAATAAAATAATTTTTGAATATCACAATTACTTTTAAATACTAACACCATTATGAGTGTTATAGTGGTAACTTACACCATACAATAGACCTTGCCCTCGTGACTATTCCAAAAGAGGGGACGGAACCGCCCGTGGGACCTGGGGAGAGGAGCTGCTAATCAAACTTCACAAATGGCCTGTAGCCATCCTCATCTTGTGGCCGTTTGTGCCCCACCTCCTCCCTGCCTCCTACAAACTTTACAGATAGCTTGGTAAACATCTACTGCCGCTATGCTTGCTCTACCGATCTATATTGATTCAGACCCTTGGACAATATCTTATGGACAGCATGTAACAATTTCACCAACGAATTCTTCATGGAGGGAAATGAATGTCTTTGCAATAAAAATGCACATTTGGCCGACAATGTGATTAACACTCATGTCAGATACTCACTATCAGAGAGATGAGTGGAACTATAAAACGTCTGTGTAACCACAGTTGCTTGTATAAATTAATAGAACATAAAATGTGCCACACAGTTTCGACTAGTGTTCTTCTAGGAATATAATTAGTATTGTCAAATGAACTAACACTTTTAATTATTGTTTTAACGATGTTAATGGATGCTCTCGACAATTTGTTGTCTAATTCTTTCTGTCTGCAGCGAAGAAACTGGATTTGGTAGCCAGTGATAAAAAACAAATACATAATAACCCAGAAAATTGATGGTAAGATGGTGTTATGGTTTAGTACCCTACAAGTTTGTAGTTTCGACTTAAACTGGACAACAAGGCGATGGAGGATAACAGATTTAGCGAACCCGAGATTATCATAATTTATAAGTCTATAAAAGCGGGTCGCTCAGGTGAGAAGGCTATGTAGCCTGCATGATAGGCGAATTGGTTCAAAAAAAGATCCTGGAGGACCATGGAGGACTACTTGTCGGAACCCTTATGCTGCAATGAAGGGATTTTCGGACAACGATGCTAAAAAATTGTACGATGGCTGCACGGGACAGGGACACTTATAGATGGATTCTATGGGCGGAGGGTATCACTTGGTAGTTCCAAATTATTGGTTGTAAAATAAGTTCGTAGCGTTTTTCAATATTTCAATTAATTCTCTATGTGTTTATAAAATCATGTTTACTTGGTCAAAAATAATATTTACTTATATAAAAAAAGATTAATTAAGGTGTTTTTATGCATCAGTTTCGACCGAGATTCCTCATCTTTAAGTGGTATTTTCCTTACTCAAAATGGAAGAGTAAGAAATTCATTTTCGTTATTTAATGAGTTTTTATTTCCAAAAAGGAAAATCTACTGAACAGACGGTTAGCAAAATTTGCAGTGAGTATTGCGATGATGCCTTAGGAAAAACACCTTAAGTTGATTTCTCGATTCAGAACCATAAATTTTTACTTGGACGACCCAAAGCGCTTGGGTCGTTCTTCAACTGTTGATGATGACCAAATTCAAGCACTGGTCAAAGACACCCCATAATCTACGACACTGGATATCACAGAAACGCTTAAAATATCTCGGTTAAAGGTAGTGGTTGAGCAAAAGTGTCTAGCATTGGCTAATCGCAAGGGCATAGTTTTCATCACGATAATGGCCGCCCTGGTTTTTTCCCAGTTTGACGGCCCAACAGAATCTCACTTATTTCGGGTCCTTCAAAACCCTCTCAACGGGAAACTCGCTCGAGGTCTCCAAAATGGGGACTTCATTGCGCAAACATCTGAGACGTTCTGGGAGGACGGCATCAAAAAATTACCTGAAAAATGGCAAAAGATCAAATTGGGTCATATACAATTGATTAAAACTATTTACAACAATCTGAAGTTTTTATTGAAATCACCAGTAAAAAACGCTACGATCTTTTTTCACAACCCAATAGATTAATAATAGAATATATACATGATTTAAAGGAAAATGGTATATTGGAGAAAGAATTTATTCTGGGAAAGTGTTTCTTCAAAATTACAAATATGAACAGAAAAAATATTATGTTTAAATAACTATTTACTGGTATAATAATTATTAATATAACATACTAATGTTGCATTATGTAAATAAAAAAAGAGTGAGTTTCTAAGTAGTGAAAAACAAGGGAATAAAAACAACGCATGCCTGTTAATAAGAAGGACGTTCTATAAAATAATAGAGCTGTCAAAAAAGGAGTCTTAAAATGAAGCAGATTTGTTGAAAGGAGTATACAGGTATGAAGGTCTACGCCTTACAGTAAAAAAGTCGATAGGGGCCTTGAATTGCAGGAGATCATGAGAAGAGAAAGAACGATGGTCCGTGCATGAATGTCCCTATAAAATATTTTATATGATTATTAAATAGTCATCTTAACTCGGTGTAATGGAGTGACGCACGAGGGCGCATTTAGATCCTATTAACAATTGTAACGAAGCTCTTCATTATTTATTATTACTATTTAAGCTCTGTTACATCGTCTACTATTGACTGTCTAAAAATCGTCTTTATACTAATGAACTTGGGTTATTAATAATAATTATTAATCATGGAAAATACACACTACACAGAATTGTACTTTTATTTACTTACGACAGCCATTTGGATACCCTTATCTTCTAGCATTTACTGATCACTGGCCATCAATAGCTACAGGTCTGGTGTTTAGTTGGAAGTTGAATTTGTATTATATTGTAATCACTGTTTGGTTAACGTATTAATACGATATAATTAATTTATATATGTTGGATATAACCTATCCATAGCGCGAATCAGTGAAGACCAGAAGAAGCTACAGAGTAGGAAAGAGCTATCCTGAACCAGAGACAGGAGGGGTCTGCCATTACCCGGGGCCGAACAAGGAGCCGTAAATCCCGGCCCCTGGGGCCCCACTTACCAGCTCCCACAGCTCTATATATGCTAATCGCTATTTAAAAAACATTATCTCTTAGTTTCCACTCTCCTCTGTTCCTACATATGTCCTTTATCTAAAGTACATCTCTACTATCTGTCTTGATATTTACTCTTTGTTTGCTTTAGCATATCGTTATTCTTCCCTGTTGAAACCAAGTGTAACAACCTCTTACGGGTTATTTCTTATTGGAATCGGTTTTTATTACATCAGCTATACAACCTGATGTTATCCAAAGATGATGTAATAAAACTTGTTCCATTAACTGTATTCTTAGGAATTCTTGTATAAAATATATTTAATTATTTCCGATATTATTACTAAATAATCAAACTCACCATTTCTGCTTTCGTCCTTTCTCAACTATTCATTAAATACAATAATCATTCAATTTATGATGAAAATCAATTCGTCTTTTTTTATAAACTTTTTTTTTACTTAATTAATGTATCCTCAGCTGCCACAGATAAAAATTGACAATCAGTCGATCGCCTGTCAATACCTTTACGGGATGTCAGTTGTGAGGTTGAATATTTCCCCGTGACAGTAGAGTAGGTCAGGTCTGTCAAATCCAATCAAAACAATCATTTAATATAACTAGTAAGATTTATATACACACGAGCCGTTCTACTTCTACGAATTTCGTAAAAATTGTTTAGTAAAGTGAGGATGGAAATTGGGAATGCTGGAAGAATATATAAAACAAATTATTCAATTAAATTAATTCAAAATATTCTTTTATAATCTCTCTTTTTTTTTTATATAATTCATTTTATTTTACAATGGAAACTTTATTTTAGTTTTCATATATTTTTTTATTATTTTATATTACGGGCTTCCTTGTTTGTTCTTTGTCGGAGAACTGCTTACTCCAGTCCAGACCATGATATTCGTATTAAGAATTTCCTTTTAAATCTTTAAATTCGTTCTGCAGACGCCCTCCTTAGTGATTATTTATTCCTTGCAACTGCCCGAGTAAGAGTCTTGTGATGTTTAAACAAACGGTACCTAAAGTTAGAGGGAGAAGAGAGAGGAAGGGAAAGATGGATATGGAAATAGAGAGAGAAAGGGTAATTAAAACCTTCTTCAAGATGGGACTCTCCACTAGTTTTAGAATTAAAATAGTAGTCTTTCAAAGTCAACTGTTTTGCTCTACCACTTAGTAAAAATATTTCTCCGTTTGGTTTTGCCTGAAAAGTAACATTATTTTAATATAACAGCTGAATGCCTTCTGTATAAAATTACATTACTAACCATTCCTTGTAAGTGTAGGGGAGCAAACAAAACCATAAACATTTCTTGCAGATCTCACGTGATACTTTAAAATTCCACAAATTTAACTCAGATGTTTGGTTCAAGGTATTTCAATATATGGAGATAGAGAGAGAAAGGGTAATTAAAACCGTCTTCAAGATGTGACTCTCCTCTAGTTTTAGAATTAAAATACAATAAATTATGTTTGAAAAGTTATGTATAATATTTTTCAATTATTCTAAGATTTAAATTTATTAAATGTCATAAAACAAAAATTGTATCCTCCTATTCTGCCTTCAGCTCAAAAATTAAAGAAAAACTAATAGTGCTTATTACTTTAATTTTATCCTAGAAGTTTCGGGGTTACTGTGTCCTCTTCAGCATCTACAATTTTTTTTTTAACTTCTCAACAATTGTATATAATCAATTAATTTCATTTCATTTGCAAGCCTATATACAATTTAGAAAAGCTTATTTAAAAAGATATATTAAATTATAGATCCCTGTACCGACAGAAATAAAAATAAATGAATGAAGTGGTATGTTGTTTTAATTTTTGACTTAAAATAGTGAAAGTCAAATTGTAAATTAAAGTATTAAATGTTACTATTTACTTATCTCATTTGTTTATACATCTTTTAAAATTTATCCGATCCTCCGAGTAAAATCTTTCTTTAAATTATTGAAATTATTTTTGATTATATTTGTGGTATCGGAGTGAAAATATTGTTAGATCATGTTATGTAACTGACTGAACTGATTTCGTTTCAGATTAGGTTAGATTAGATTTTTATTCAGGGCGATCAACATCTAGGTTATTACACCCTTTTTACTTCATCTATCTTCTTTTCTTTGACATTTGATGGTTGAATGTAGACTATTTCCTTTTTTACACTGGTCGGTGGATTATATTTTAGTATAAAGTTGTGTTTCTTTCAGAAATTTTATTATTTTGTCAATGGATTCTTCTGAGTCTTTAAGGGGCAATGTGGAGGTCCGGTGCACCCGTGTCATGAAACTGATAATGATTTCGTTTCATACGTGTGTAGTTTGTAAACATAACATCAGATAATTCGGTGGCCATTCTAAATTGTAAATTTTTTTTCTATTCGATAAATAAATCTAAGTTATGCCTACACACGCACTAACTAAATATATACATATTTTTTCCTATTAAAAATATACATTTTTAATTCATACGTAGATAATACACTAACAAAAATTAAATCTGTACCGTTACAACTCATGAAGAGTCTGGGATGCAGTACTTTGTAAGGAAGTATAACTGTTACTAGACCAACGGTAGTGCGAGGAGGTAATTTGATCAAAATCACGCTCGGCCGCCAAAATTTTACCCACTTTAAGAAGCTGGGTAGACCCCAAAGGGGGGCTCCTTAACCCACAGTGCTGACGCAATGGCTACAGTGAAACCTATAATAATTATCTGCCACAGCCGGATTCAAACCTAGGTCCTGAGTTACTAGTACATTGCCTTACCGAGGAGCTAACCCCATAGACAATGAATAAGATTTTTAATTTCAAGGTGTCCAGTACAAACTTTATTATTGTGACGGAATCAGAAATGAAAATCAAAGGAATAAAATATAAAAGCTTTTTTTTTTTATTTAGCAAGTTTTAATAAAACTAGTTCAAAGACCCTTTTAACTTTTTGTATTGTATATTATTTCTTTATTAGATATATTTCGTTTTTTATGTTTCTATGTTTCTACCTAACACTGCTGTACTGCTGTGTTGTTCAAGTTTTTCTTCGGTACTAAATACCAGTTTGAAAAATTATATCTTTTTAGGTATTTTTTAACATACCATGCGATCATATATTTCTTTTTTATATCAGATAAAACATATCAGAAAGGGAGATACAAGAGATGAACCTGAGAATCAGAAAGGAGAGATATCCTTGTCTTCACGTCGTAATAGAAAAAAAGTAGAGCGTTCTGTGAATACCAAGCGTTCGCGAACGGGATACAGAGCCGCAGGTAGAATCTGAAGCACGTCGCTCATCCAGCATTCTGTATGAGGGTGCAAATCCCAGCTATGGGCCTCCTCTGATATTTATACTGCCGCGCCTTTGCTATGTAAGCTAGGCTGTACCGCAACGCTTTACTGTATAGCGTTTGGGTATAGCAATTAGTCGAAGGCGTTATTGGACGTTATCAAGCAGTGGGAATCGATGTGTAATAAATATATATCACTATAAATAATTCTATAGTATAGTTAAGAAACAATCGATAGTATTTTAACTTAAAAGAAAAGTGTTATAATCTGAAAATTCAATAATAATAAACACATCTTGATAATTAAATATAGTGATTGATATAGTTGTTAATTGATAATTAAACAACAGTTGAAATTGATTAGTTTAATTATCTATCTGAAAAAATAATAAATGTACCAAACAAAAACAAAACTAAAAACTAAATCTTTGAATGAGAACTTTTCTACTTTTATAAATTAATAACTGATTTTTATTTACCTAATAAAAGTGACTTTGATTTCATTATACTATATTTCAAATAAATCTAGCTCGATATATTATTTAGAAATACTTTAGTCATATTGTATTCTTATTTTTTAAAACCGCAAAGTTTGATTTATCCATAGTTTTATGTTCTTCGTTTATAGTTGCCCACGCTCAGCGGAGAAGGGGTGAGTGAAACGAATATTAAAAAAAAAAATATATAATCGCAAAAGGAAAAATAAAAATAAAAAACAATAAAGAATAAATTACTCACTAAGCGCCACGTTATTTTTTCTTGGAAATAACGAAAACCCCGAAGCATTATACCTTATAACTATATTTACATTATTATTCTATTATCCAGGACATGCTGAAGAAACGTCACTGCACTATATCCCCACTTCGAGTGTTAATGACCGTCCATTGAAGTAGAACACCATAATTTTGAAAAACAAAACATATAAGATGACATTTCTCATATGGTGCTATTTCGGTTCAAACAGTAAAGACAGAGGGCCTTTCAACTATTACCACTTCACATTGAACAATCGTAGCGTGTTCCAAAATCAAACTGTCGCCTTCACCAAAAAACAAAACCCACTCCTCTAAAACATATCGCTCGTGTTTTGTTCTCACCATAACAACCGTAACATCTCTTGTCTGCACAGATCTAGCCAGTGTTTTTATTTCACCATGGCAACCGTAACATTTTGATGGAGTTCATTCCATCATGAATTTATTAGCTTCATTATTATTAATTTAATAGTTTTAAATTATTATCATTTTAATTCTCTTCTGTATGTAAGATGTATCTCATTCATTCATTTGTTGTATTTAATTACTAAATTTTTTAAAATGTCTATTTATCATTATTATTCTATCATCTATTGTCCTGTTCAAATTACTTATATTTCAGTTTTTGTTTTTTACTAGTATTTTATATTTTAGTTGTATTATATCAATTAAATAATTACTTTTAGCTTATATACCGTTGCAACCTTTACCGTGCCCCAATAATTAAAAATGTTTCAAAATAATTTAATTTTATATTTAATATTTTGGTTCCCACCTATATAGGTTTGCATCTGGTCGGGCCACATTTGTTATATATTACTGAATAAATACAAAAAAGTAAAAACTCAGAAGACCTTAAAATGTGTATATCATCAGTGAAATAGGGAAAACTCAGATTTAGAAGTTGTCACGATCGTAATACGTTTCCTTACTGTAACTAACAAGGGAAGTAAAGTAGTATATGTCATGAATGGTTGAAATAGGCCTTTAATCCTGTTATATTACGTCTTTAGGTAAACAATCAGAACATGATAGTTTATAATTCCTTTATTTTTTTAATAGGCATATCAAGAATACAGAGATAACCTCTCTATTATCTAATCTGCCCCAGAATTATTTGGTTGCATAATTTTAAATATATCCCTAATTTACTTGAATAGAGGCATACCTAAAAAAAAGTGACTGTTTATTTTGTGTTTGTGTGAGGAATAGATTGTACCGTAGACTGAAGTTAATTTGTTACAAGATGGTACTGTCATTCCATTGCCATATATATTTTATATACTCCAATATATCCTACACTAAATAATACTAAATACTAAATACATTTTTTTATCAGATGTTCCATTATCCAAGCAAAGCTGCGGTAGGACAAGATTTAAAATTTTAAATATAACAATGATGTTTTGTCAATGACTGATTGGCCAAATTAGTCATTGAAAAAACTTCATTGTCAATTCATTCTTTTTTTTTATTTTTAATAATTTATTTATTGATATTTACAACTGTATACAGATATATACAACAGGTAAATTTGCTGTAGGTGACATAGTGACATGATAAAAACATGTGGAGAATCTACCCACTGATAGAACTCCAATAACATTTCTAGAGGAGAAGATCTCGA
>NW_027114928.1:547258-558308 GCF_000696795.3 Halyomorpha halys
GTTTGTTGAGATGTAGTCCTAAGTAACGGATCTGTTCGACAGGAATAAATGGGGTATTATTAAAGGATATTGTAGGGGAAGAGGTCATGGGTTTACGTCGAAGGGTAAATGTGATTTTGTGGGATTTATTGGAATTTATTTTAATCCTTCAGTTTTGGCACCATTCTTCCAGGGTGGTTATGTGGGATTGGAGGGTTTGGGATACAATGTAAGGATCATTGCTCACTGACAATAGACATGTGTCATCGGCAACGTGGTGAGGATTGTGTTAGGATGGGTTGGAATGTCAGCTGTAAAAACTGTATAAAGGATAGGACCAAGGATACTACCCTGACAATTCATTCTTAAATTTAAATTTTGGAAATATATTTACAAATTTGTGACTCGCCCAATAATACCGGGGCACAGCCTAGTTACTGAAATGGGGTTATTATTCATTTGTTGAAAAAATAAAAGAATATCTAAGGCTGTCCGACCCTGTAAAAATGTACTGTAAACGAATGATGTATATATTTTGATATACAGCAAGAATAATATATTTCGTATATACTCATCTTGTTGGATGCTCACATTGGATGCGACAGTTCTCAAGTACAGCACTCTTACCGAATTGGCCCGGGTTATAAAAAATTAGAGGGACTAAATAAAAAATATAAGTTGGTAGAGAGAGAGTGTCGCAGGGCTATCAGGATCGGCTTTATACAGTTCGACCCCAGGTATAATATTTATCCAGCTCAGGTCATAAATACTATTTATACCGAGCCCCGTGGGTGTGAGGCCATGAATATTGTACTCGGCTAGGTCGAGGAAAAATAGGATCATAATAAAATTCCTTATGCCTGGCTGATAAACAAGGGAGCGTTAAATATTTAGGGCCTCCTGGGAGCGGCCCCCATGCCCCAGCTCTTCCCGCCCCTGTCGGGTTTTAATCAGAACTATCATCTTCGGCCATCTTACTCTAATGTAATAAGATTTGCCTATAAGTTATTATACCTATAATATTGATATAAGTTTGTTTTTCCCTATCTGTGGTTTACGATCAATCATATTTTGTTCACTAATTTTCAGATAAATCATCTAAGAATTACTGCATCAGGTACAAGTATTGGTTCCTTGGTCGAACAACTTCCTATCAAACTATCATTTTACCACTTTTGTTGTATCTATTAAATACTGTGTATTGGTTTGAGTGCGTGTTAAGACGGAATTTTTTTTTTTACTTATTTTTATAGCTCTAATATTTCTATATTATTATTGTTATCTTTATATGTTATTTATTATATTTATTTTTTAATTATTTTTTCCTGTACATATAGTACGAATGAATACTTAGTGCTCTAATACTCATTTCCAATGCCAGTTTTTATAATTATTATTGAATAAATAAATAAAGCTATAAAATATACATAAGCACTGCTTCGTAAATAAAATTAGGAAGCGTTGTTCACCCAGCAACATGCAACATTTGCATGTACATATTACATATTGTATATCGAAACCTCCAAGACCTAAGGAATATAGCTACTTGATATAAATACCCGAAGATCTACTTTAATTATTTATTATTTTTATTATTATTATTAATTATTATTAATTATTAGATAGTCTTCATTTTGTGGTATGAAATGTATGTCTTAACTCTTAATAATCAGAATGGTGAAAATCGGGAAAAATCAAATAAATACCATACTTCATTAAATCATAAAATCATTAATACATCAATTTTCTTGTAAAACTTTCTGAATATTGATATTCAAGTTCAACGCGATACAGCTTCGTAAGATTATCAGAAGCGTTGCCCGGACTCGTTTAACTCACAATCTTTGCAAAATTTGTATGATTTGTGTACATATTTTATATTGCACATTGATACCTCCAAGAATATGTAAAAACGACACGAAACTTTAATGACAGCTTGGGTTCGATCTTTAGAATGGTGTCTTAGATGTTCCCTGATAATATGAAGGTACGAACAACTAGTGGTCCGATACTCAGTGTCCTTTGAATTAATACTTATTACAGAAAGTTCTTTATCCATCTTCTTTTCATTACTCATCATAATCATTATCTCATTTTTTATTTTTATTTTATTATTACTAATAAATATCCTATGATTCATGATTTCTTAGATAATTTATTTTTTATACCTTTTTATTCCTTGTTTTTACATTTGATCTTTTTTTTCTAATTTATGTTTTTAATTATAATTTGAATCTTGTAAATATGCACAAAAACATTGATTGATTTTTCCTGTCAATTATCTTTAGTTCATTTTAATT
Source organism: Halyomorpha halys (assembly GCF_000696795.3). NCBI lineage: Eukaryota > Metazoa > Arthropoda > Insecta > Hemiptera > Pentatomidae > Halyomorpha > Halyomorpha halys. The sequence continues at coordinate 549,538 of NW_027114928.1, forward strand.
ATTAATTTTATTGGATTAGTTAGTTACCTTATGATTTATGATAAGATAGATCGTTTTATTTTATTTGTTTCCGTTTTTTTTTTTTTTCTTCAATACAAAACATTATTAGATGTCTATAATATTCATTTAAACGTTGTAGTTAGATAAACATTATTTGGATAATTATTATTATCTCATTTGTTTTCTAATTTATTATTGTTACATATTTTACGATGTTTTATAATTTCATTATTTTCTTTAATTTTGTATTTTACTAAACTTAAAAACTAAATCCATTTTAAAGCTCTGTTATATTATTCCTATATTTCGGTGCTATATTTATATATATATATTCTTATATATATATATATATCTATATCTATATTCTTAGAATATTATTTAAAAAATAATAAGTGAATTTTATTTCAAAGGAAGGGTCTGTTTAAACTGCTTTCTTGTTAACCTAAGAAATGTGATACTCTGCCCTATATCTATGAAAACTCTTTGTGCTTTTATTTTGTTATAGATTACAATTTTCTGTTTAAATTTTAGGATGAGTTACATCTATTTTAAAAACATTTTAGTTATATTTTTATTTGGAAGAAAACACATGATCAAACTGGTTTTATTTACCTTTGATCTCAAGAGATATGTTTCCAATAAAATTATCTCCATTTCGTTCTTAAGGATTCAGGACGTAAAAAGGTTAATTTGAATACGAAGTTTGTTCTCCACATGCTGTTTCAATAAGTTATTTGCCTTTTTACATAAAGACGGAGGGAATGGACACGCGGACCCGAGCTCCTGGTCAGTAGCAGTAGGCTGTTCAATTATTCCACGACACTCTCCTCCAGGATTTCAATTATCTAAGGATAATAGCGGTGGACGTCCCTCGAGTCCTTCCCTTTAATTAACAGCTAGTAGCCATTCCAGATGGCAGCCCAGCTTATCCTCTGTGTTAGGCTAACTGCTTAGGTTGACCGCTGCTGTCTCATCATGACCGGTAGTTACTTTTATTGCTATTATTAGATAGGTGCTGTAAAAGATGAAATGGTGAAACATAGAAGTTTTCAAAATATACACTTTTAACTATAATTAAAAATTAAATTTTTATTTTATTTTATCGGATATATAAACGCAGCGTGGTATTGCGCTTGTCTTTCAACCCAAAGGTAGCGAGTTCGAGTCCCCGGCCCTATCCGGATTTTTTCAAGCATATAATTATACAATATTCATCCACAGCACTCTCCCTTCCCCCAGGCATTTGTGAGGCCCGTTAGCCAATGGGTGGTACTCACAAAAATAGACGTGGGAGTGACGAACCCACCCTCTGAAAACCACGTCATGAAACGCGCGATGTACTTAGGAAATACGTGGACCTCCACGGTCTATCGCGCCAATAATAATAATAAATAAATATAAACCAATATTTTTTTCGTACTTTATGCGCTGCCCTACCTCATCCAATCTTGATAAGACTTTTTGCTAAATTTTCAGGATTTTCCTGGGAAGGTATTCCGATTTTCACGGTAAAAAAAGAAAGTTATTAACAAAATTAGTCATTTTTTGGTGCCTAGCTCAGAAAGTATACATTTTTTCATAGTTATTATGTGCCAATTGATATAGCTTTCTGAACAATAAGAAAAAAATATTTGAAAAAATAAAGAAAAAACTAATTCTACTAAGTGATTTTTTATTTATGATGAGGATGTCAGTAAAGTAGGTGAAAAAAAAAATGTTTTATAAAAAAGCAAATTATATTCGTTCATAGCGTTCTCTGAAAATTTAAATATTATTAAAGAAATTAACAATTTTTCACCTTGATTTTTTGACACAATTTTTTTTTCTGTTGACCGTTGTTCATATAATCGTTCATAAATCTTCTTCATTTTATCGTTTTCAAATGTTAATAAAACCGTCTGCTCTTTTAACCTATATTATATTTAACAAAATTATGATTTAATGCCCTTATAAGGGCAAACTATTAGTTACAAATAAAGACAAACTTTTTAAATGTTTTATTTTATACCTTTGGTTCTAATTTGTTTAATTAGATCTGCTTTGTGCCATTTGATGCAGTTTATAGAGCCCTAAAACACAAGTTTCGAGTAGATCGGTTATAGTATTATAACTATTTCTATTTCTTTACTAAATATTTTTATTATGTAATTTTATTTTCCAATATAAAATAAATAGATATAAAAAGCTACTGAATTAAATATTAAGCCAATGTGTGAAAAACTAAATACATTAATTTATATCAAACTTTCAAATGTATTCAATTAATCCATCAACATTCCTAAATCTTTACACTTTTTCTCAAGCTTTACAAATTCGCACAATATAACACCATATTTAAGTTCATGCTACCGCTAGGGAGAAAATCTTGACTTTCCCTCTCTGGGTGAAATGGATTTATTATCTATTCCTAAAGGATAACCTACCTGTTTATCTTGTTTAACTTAAGAAACAAGTTTAACAATTCGATAATAGCTGTTGCAACTTCCTTATTTAAATTATCTTTTTAAAGACTACTTCAGGACTAAAATAATAAAAGAAAAAAGACACAAATTACGAATTATAAATATTCATGGGCTAATAATAACCAGAGGAATATAGAGATTGTGCATTTTTTGTTAGTGTTATAAAAATCCACTCTTTTTTATTTTTTAAATTAGAAGGTTGGAAACACGTGGTAATTAGTTAATCAATGCATTTGAGGAAAAAATAACCTATTGCATCTAATTTCAGCTTCTATGTCATCACTACGTTAGTTGTTTCATTTAGACTATGTTCACGCCAAGGTCAAATATTAATTTGTAAATATTCTTAGTATTTAATTTAATTACATTTTATTTTCATTTTTATTATTTTCTGTGGTAGTTGCTCTACACACCTGTAACATTCCATTTTAACTAAGATCGTATTTACTAAATGTATCATGCAATATACAGTTGTAAATTTCAATAAAGTTATTAAAAAAAAAATATTTTCTGTTGAAGTTTATTTTTATTTTAGAAGAACAGATATATTGCATATAATTAATAATGTAATATTTAAATACAGGAATAACGGTAAGTGAGGATTGTTTCGTTGGCGTCGCTTAGCAACGGGTCGATAATCTACGACTTTAAATCAGCTGTCTAGTCGCAATAAACACCACATACTGTGTTTAAACATTTCATTTTGATTGTGATTAATGGCACTGCGTCCGATGAGTGTCATTATGGTATTTAATTTAATTAAGGTTGGAATATCGGATACCTTAAGTTAATTGAATAAGTATAGACTGGGTCCAAGTTATCCATAAAAGCTGCGTCTACAACTTCGCAACAATAGTCCGCTGGACATATCGGAGTAGCAGACAGAATTTTATTTTATATATTTATTAATTTTGCACATTTATTTATTTTTTTCATATCAGTTTACTCATTTTATTTTATCAAATAATATTTTATTTTTATTATACGTTTATGTTTTTTTTTTATTGTTAACTTCCCCCAAATACATGTTCATTACGAGCGAGTTTGGTTTTTATTGTTTTTTTAGAGCTTCCTTTCAAAAAGACAAAGTCGATTTGAGTATCCTTTTACAGATTATTTTATGATTAAATATTAACTTTAGTTGAGAATTCGTTTGCCTACTTGCTAGAAAGAATTTTATACATTAATTTTTCAAATATTTTTAATATACTTAATGTCTAATGACTGAATCTAATGAATGTAAGATCTGTCTATATCCTTGTTTGATATATGTATTGTTCTGATCCGATACCTCAGCAAGTGCGTATCAGCGTCATTCTGAGTATTGCGTTATAAGTAGACATAAAAACAAAACAGCCTGATAATATTGAAGTAAAAAATTAATGGAATTTGGAAGAGATTCCGACGCCATTGTGGTTTCCAATTTTAGGGAGGATCATAGATATAAGATGCTCTAAAGGTTTACCATCATGAGTAAATTTTTAATGAAATTTAGAAAGTTAAGAATAAGAAGTGCTGAAGAGTTAAGACCTTCGAAAATGGAATATGGAGGTTATGATTGAGGATATCTCTTGTTTTACAATATAGTTTAAAAAAGAGCATATTTTTTAGAAATTCGAATTAACTTCAATATTAATTGAGATTAAAAGGATTTGAGAAATAACTTATATAATATAAACATATACCTCAATTAAATTATAAAAAGAAGAGAACAACTTTGCTTCATATCGGAATAGATAAAGTACATATTTATGCATTGCCACTGTGTAAACATGCTTTAACGATCGAGTCCTAAATAAAGGAGGGATCTGTGCGTAGGCCTCAGCAGAGCGATAAAGATAGCATAAAACCCGATCGTAAACAAACCTCTAATGGTCGAATTAAAACGACGATTTAGCGAACGATGGTAAATAACTGGCAAAGTACATCAATTGAAAATATATACCTCTAGGGGGTGGCCTTTTTGATTTAATGACAACTGCAGCTGCACTCTGCACTTTTTTTTTCGTGGTTCCCGCTTGGGATTTAGGGAGAATAAACAAGCATCGGAACGGTTCTGTCGCGGGAAATATTGCTTACAAATCTTCGTTTAATGGTTAGGGTGGAGTCAAAACATTAAGCACTAATGAAGTTCTAAATAAACAAACAACTTTTTTAAGTGTAATTAACTTTGGATATTCTTTTACAGTTTGGTAGCTATAAATCTATCTTGTAATAATTCAATACGTCTCGTGAGCTGTTAAGAATCATAGTGATGTAAATCCGAAATCTATCCTAAGCAAAAACCAGTGGGTTAAACTTTTACTATTAACTAAACTTCCATCGTATATTTTTTCATTTAATTTTGCTCTTTTTACCAGACATTACATGTTTTACATCTATATACACACGGCCAATCAATAATCTTCCAGTAATATAATTTTTAATTATTTATCCTGTCATCCTATTCACATGAAATACAATGTTATTAATAACATTTTAAAGAAGGTAATAAAAATAACGGATGAAATTAGATTGATGAAAATAAATGAAAAGTTATTTAATATGTTTCAAGAAAACTTTTATCCTAAAAGATTAATAAAGAAAATATGGAAATTAAATATTAAAAAATCCAAAATAAAAGAAATTGACGAAAATAAAAATGAAAATGCTATAAAAGCAAATAAAAAATACTATAGTTGTAAAAATATAAAAGGATTGTCAGAAGGAGAAAAAGATCTTTTAAGGATTATGATATGGAAGATATATCATTAAGTTTCAAACCAAACAATAAATTTAAAAAAATTTATAGCAGAACAAAGGACCCGTATAATAGACAGTAAATATCAATCTGGATTAGTATATGAAATACCATGTATTAATTGTCCAGCCATATATATTGGGGAAACCAAACAATATATAAAAGACAGGATGTATCAACATGGGAATGATGTAAAAAATATGGAAAAAGAACCCAAAATAAACAGCATTGGTTCAACTTGTTATTCAAAATAAGCATAAATTTGATTTCGAAAATGTCATGGTCATTCATAAAGAAAATAATAATTTTACAAGAGAGATATTAGAATCGATTTACATCTCAGAAAATATAAATTATACAGTTAATTTCAAATCAGATTCTAAGGGACTAAACCACTATTATTCTATTTAAAAATAAAATTGTATTAAGTTATTATGATATTATTTTAATGATTAATTTATTTTAAAGATGTGACAAGGGCAATTAGCCTGCAATTTTAAGATTTAAAAAAGAAATGACATCAATATTGAAGGTAGGGCCAAAGAAATCAGTGTGTAGTTGAAGGAAATGATGTAATTGTTATATAAAAATAAAAAAAACTTTTTGTAGGTGGTATCCTTGAGAATGGCCTGAGGGTCGAAACGTTGGAGGAATTTTAAAGAATGAAAGTTGAGAGGAAAAAAGGATCAAAATTGTTTTAAATTGATAATAAACTAAACCACTCTCAAACAAGCATATATAAAAAAATAATTAATCTAAAAAAAATAATTATTTTTAATGTTTTGAAACAGCCCCCATTTTTCATTCCCCCTACCTATACTTGGAAGACTCATCAATTTCGGCCATTAATTATACATAGTTTTCAATAAAGTAATAAAAAATTAGGGTGAAATAACTGGCTTTTTTCTCCTCTTGGGCTCTTGCTCTATATAGCATTTACTTACTAATTGCTGCACCCAAGATCCTCCTTGGGTCATTGTGAATTTTTTTATTGTCAGATGTCATTAGAAAGAACAATATCCATAGTTATTCTAACTTTGTAATACCTTTTATTTTCGAAAATACGTTTCTAAGGATTTTATTGTCGATGATAGTGACTCATGATAGAAATTAATGATACGGATCGTAGTTACGGATAAGTTTATAATGCCTAATTCAGTTACAAATGCTCTTTTATTTTGGCGTATCTTTTCAGATAAGTTTGTCTCTATCATTCAAGCTTTAATGTTCACCCTTCGGCGCACTATTAATAGTCAATCTGTTTAAAACATATAGAAATTTCTCAATTTTCAAGTTAATAAATAACAAACTTATTTGATAACTGAAGGTGTTGATAACTAACACTTTTAGCCTTCAAAGATTAGTCCACTGTGACAGGAGAGATAAGCTAATTGTTTTGACAGTAGAAAACACGATGTGTCCCCAAATAGCATCAATCACGTGATATATAAACTCAAATGCAAATATTCGTCATGACCTTGACATTAACAGGTGATTAGAAAGTGATAAAGTGGTTAATTGTGTTTGTTTTTATTTAGAAATATTATATTATACCAACGATCAAATCTTTGAACTGATGAAAGTTAACATTTAATAATGATAAATTAAATATTTAATTCATAATAGCTTCCAAAAACACATTTCACTGTGAATCCATTGGATAATTCACACCGTTTTTCCATTTCAGGTGCTTTTTTAAAAATTGCTCTATTTAACTATTTTAAAGTTTCCTCATCCCTCTTTAAGTTAATATTTAATAATTTAATATAGCAACGTCGCTCCCTGGGGTCTTAGTGGGGCGGGTCCGGCGGAGAACAATGGCCTTTTTTTGTGTTAACGCTCATTTTTTGTTGTTTTTTTATAACTGGTTTCTATTTTTCTTTTCTAAGCCCCGTTTATGTGTTGTGTTTTATATAAGAGGGTAATAAGAAGGGGTGGAATCTCTTATTACATTTCTCATACCCTTAATGAGCGCTGCTGCAGAAATGATCACTATAGATGACAGAGCTGGTCCGGGAATCGGAGAATAAGTTGTTCTGTAGCGTCTTATATAGCGAACTATGGGACACTGAGTAAAACGCTTCCGTCCAGTCTTTTGAAATGATCGGTTTTACCTTGTTCTTCTCAGTCTTCTTGTTCACTTCATCCTGTCGCTTCGTCAGGTGGAGATCCATGCAGTGGACAGAAGCCAGTCTGCTTTGGCGGGATTAGCTCAATCCCTGAGCTGTAGATTTTGAAATAATTAAACTCTGGACTCCTAATTCAATACGTTTAGGGCAATTGTTTCGTAAAATGCAATTTATAAATTTCTATATTATTCTAAAATGAAGCTAATGTAATTTGAATTCTAAATTAATGAATTGCGTAGTTAGAAAAACAAACAATAGATACTATGTGCTATGAAAGTTGTGCCTATTACAAGCGTATACCAGTGAAATACTCTAAAGAAAAGATTTTTATTGAAATTATTGACGTTCTTTTCTAGGCTGGAAGTCAGGGAATCCGACTGGAAGGCTCTTGTGAAACCCATATTAATAACTAATACCTTATCTCCTTAATTACCTATGTAGAGGAAGTAATATAATCTGTCGAAAAATAAAAATGTTGTCCAGACCTTAATAATGTCTAGGTCTCAGGACCCCCAATGACCATAAAAAATAAATAAAAAAAATGTCGTTATCCTTGTATGCATCCTGGTTCTGAGGGACCTTCGTCTTCCTAAACCATTGAACCCTTTTTTTATGAACTATTAGGAGCATGTTGCAGTTGTTTAATGTTGCGCTCGTCACGCAAGGAACGAGGAAACAATCTTTGTTCTGTAGAGAAAGAGACGCACTACACAATTATGATAAAAATGGATCGGTTGTATTTATTTATTTTCTGCTGTAATTTGGTTTGTAAACTGTAAAATTTCCAGTGGTATTCTGATAACTGTATTTCAAGATATTTTTAACTTTTTATTCTTGTGTCTTATTAAAGTATATTTAAATCTTGAGCTCAGCTTAGAGTGAAATTCAAGGTGGGAAGAACTAATATTATTAATAACCCTATACCAATATTCATGCTTGAAGTACTTATTATTATTTTTATTTAATAGGAATTTCCATTTTTATCACGTTTACATAACACTATTAATATTACAAAATATTTGTAATGTTCAAAAGCAGTTAATAATAGACGCAAGTAATGGTATATATTTATAATAGACGAAAACCTATGGTAAAAATTGTCATTTGATTGGCATAAAAGCGGCATTCTTCCCCACGTATTAGTTATTTCGCTCCATTATGGGCTGCTACAGAAATGGTAAAAGAGTGTGTTATTGATTTTTTAAATTTCTTCAAATAACCTGGAAATCAGGAGAATTGGGCATACACCTCACACAATTCCTTATAACCGTTCCACACTTGCTACTGTAGCAAACCATCACAAAAGACTTATCTCGGATTTAATCGATATTCACCTTGAGCTTAATATCATTAACCTCAAAGTTGACAAGGAGAATATTTTATCTTTTTTTTCTCTAATATTTATCACCTCCTCAAGAAGAAGTTTTCTTATTTTTTTTT
>NW_027114928.1:558359-567005 GCF_000696795.3 Halyomorpha halys
TGTTGTCATCAGATTTTATTATATATTTACTCCTTGTTGGTTATTTATAAGATCTTACAACAAATTATTTTGTCACCATTTTAAATAAATTTTAAAAATAGAATAATGCGCTAGGTTCCATTTGTTTTCTTCATTTCTCTTAGATCTCCTAAATGCAGATCTAAATTCCAATCATCAACAATGGGGGTTGAGAATCACCAATTCAAGTGACCAAGCGTGTCTGCACTTAGTTCCCAAAATTCCCACATCATTTCTCCTAATACTTCTACCTTGTCCTACACATCTTCATAGAAACATTGACCTCTTTGATTTCTTCATAAATGCACCAGCGTGGTTCTTTTTTCCACGAAGGTAGAAACAGCAATGACTTTGCCCTTTTTTAATATGCCATTGGGTTTTTGGCAATGGCCAGTCTCTCCAATCAAGTCTCCACTGGCTCCTAATACTAGTGAAGAGACTGGGAGATGCACTGGGATCCCGGAGTCCTGCCTTTCCATTCACATCTGGGTAGTGAGAATTGGTTTGTGGATCTTCGGACTGAATAATAGCACCATATATTTATATGTATTTACATATAATATGTATGATTATATTCCAGACGATTCATTTCTTTTTTTAATCGATTGATTTACTTTAATTGTCATCAGTACTTTACTTATTTTAATATTATTTATTTACCTGATTTGATTTGATTTTATATTTATTCTTTTTTTTTGTTCTTATAATCATTAATTATTTTATTATTCTACTTTTGTTTATTTATTTTTTTATTTCTCTTAATTTAAATTCCTACTTTATTTCTATATTCCCTATGTATAAATGGTGTGATTGAATATGTACAGCTCTAATACTCATTGCTATTGAGTGTGACAGATTGTGTTATTACCTCAAAAAAATATATCATTTAAACAAAAAAAAAAAATAGTCTCCCTTAGCATTTAGTTATTTTTGGTAGTTATTTCTCTTATAGTCTTTTTTTTAATGAATTGATGTAATTTGTACTCTAAGTAATTCTTACTCTACTTCGTTGATTAATTATTTTTACGTTAAATTTGTATTATTTACTTTATTATTATTATAAATTTTTATTTTATATTTTTTAGACCTTCTTTTACTTAGAGTTGGGTTTACATTTCCTTATCCTTTTCATTTTATATTCATCATTCTCTTTTATATTTTTTATCTATATTAGTTCCATTTTTGCGCTTGGTATTTTGTTATTTATCTTATAATCTTCTTTTTTAATTTGTTTATTAGCTTTTCCTTTTTTTTTTATTATTTGTTATGTTCGTTTTTCCAACTCTACTTATTTGATTTATTATTTCTTCTTTGTATTGGTATTATCTTTTTTTTTTTGTATTTTTATGTATTTTTTTTTAAAATACTTTTTTATTTATTGATAGATATTACAATCTGCCACATAGTTGTGGACAATAGGTAATAGTGATGAATGATCTAATACATAGTAAAAAAAAAAAAAAATAATAAACAATATATATATACAAACAGAAGAATAAACAAAATGAACATAATCAAACTATGTGTATGAAAAATAAATAAATAAAATAACATAATGATAAAATAATATAGTCTCTAGTCACATTTACACTCTAATATACAATTTTTATGTTATACTTTGTTTTATGCTTAAACTTATTTCATGTTCTGTAGGCGTTTCTTTCATTTTATATATACATCATTCTGATTTATTTATAATATGTTTAGGTTCTTATAGCCCTGATGACACGAAACATCAGCTTGTATAATGTGATACTTGACTTTTTTAAATTATTTATTATAATTTTTAAAAAATTATGATTAGATGGATACTTTTTTTTTGGTTTATTCTAAATATGGAAATTCTGTGCTTATTGATTTAAGTAGCTTTTTCCATGGTCGAGATAACCAGATTAATTAAAAACTTTTATGAATAAAAAAAAAAATCAATTCTCATTGTTCACATTCACAATGCATGAAATAATTCCCTGGCTAATTAACTTGCAACAAATAAATAGGGAATATCGTGACTGCAGTTATTATTAATTTGGTTAATTTTTTTCCATGTGTATTTCAGAAAAAAATTAAATCGTAAAAAATCTCAACCTTCACAGTCGGACTGGTGCAGGTTCCTAACCGGTAAGATAAGCCTTCTTTCCTCCTCGTGTTGGAGAACATGAGAGGTTAAGGAACCTACAATTATCACATTTTATCCTCAATTATCTACCAGATTGAAGGTGAAATGGAACGTCTCAGTTCTATAAATGCATTCCATATGCATTTATAGAAATGGGATGTACGATATAATGCTCTTTGTTGTATCTTTCGTAACGTCCATTCCGAAGAAGTATCTTTTGAAACATTTAAAACCAGTTGAAGGTTAAGAAGAAATGTAAGCCTTATCCATTCTGTAAAATCTTGGGTTTTTATAATATTTGCTCTTCTTCTTATGTTTCTTTGGAATAGATTCATTATTGATTATATTTAGTGGTTTATTTTTAATAAAATAGGCTGTTCTGGATATAAAAAAGTTATTATTTTTTTTTTTAAATACTTTTTATTTGTTGATAAATATTAAAATCTGCCACACAGTTGTGGGCAATAGGTAACAGTGATGAATGATCTCATACATACTAAAATAAAATAAAATAAATAAATGAATGAAAAAAAAAACTCTCTTAAAATATATACAAACAGAAGAATAAGCAAAATGAACATAATCAAACTGTGTGTACAAATAATGTGTATGAAAAATAAATGAATAAAATAATATAGTCTCTAGTCACATTTACACTCTAATGTACAATATTTACACAATCGACCTGAAGATCCCTGAGCCCACTCTATCCCTAACGTGTGAGGGGTAGAGCAGAGCTCAAAAGATCCCAGCGCATCCCTCTCGCCGCATCACTGGTAGTGAGTCAGTGGAGGCTGAGCAAGTGCGCTAAAGCCGCAAACACTCAACTTGAATGGAGAATCTGACCATTGCCAAAACTCCAATAGTCCATTTTTATTTTAATAAGTCCCTTGGCCACTGCAGTCTCAACCTTCTAGGTGGGCTATAGGGATGGGTGGAACTAGATAAGGTTTGAACCAAAGGATTAGGATGGTTGTAAGGTTTATATGGAATTTTCAGAATTTGGTTGGCGTGAGGTCAAGGACAAAAGAGATGAGTAGGTCATGGTGTAGTGTTCTGTTGGAAACGTAATAGGATGCATTAACTATGGTTCTAAGGATTTTGGATTGAAAGGATTGGATACGTTTGATGTTCGACGGTTTAGCTGTTCCCCAAAGTTCAATTCAGATAGGTCGGAGTATAGTCTTATAGATTAGTAGTTTGTTTTCTAGTGAGAGATGAGAGGTCTGGCTGAGCAGTCGGTATAGTTGGCTGAATCTTCTGTTGAGTTCTTGCCTTTTAAGTCTAGTATGTTGGTTCCAAAATGAATCCGAGGTATCGCACTGTGTCGGATCTGGGTAGAGGAATATTATTAAGAGTAACAGGTGGACAGAAGCTGCAGCGGAGAGTGAAAGTCACATGGGTGCATGTCAATTCATTGACTTTTATCCTTCATTGGTTGCACCATTGTTCAACCTGGGTGAGGTGTGTTTGGAGATTGGATGAGGCTGTTACAGGAACGAGATAGGAGGATAGGATAGCTGTATCATCGGCAAATGTTGCCAGAAGCGTGTCTGGAGTGATGGGAATGTCAGCAGTGAAAAGGATATAGGGGACAGGACCCTGGACACTGCCTTGGGGAACTCCTGCCTCGATAGGGTAGATATTTGAGTACTCAGAACCACTGCGAACTCGAAAGGAACGATCTGAGAGGTAGGAGCGAAGGGTAAGGTATAAGGTTTAAATTATTATTAAACTTTTTAAAAATCTCCCTAGACAATGTGGCTGATATAGTTTTATTTATCTCAGAGATACTTAAGAATAAAGCAAGTAGACACTTATACTGTGCTTCATGAAATATACGCAAGTGTTCCACAGGTAAGTGTCCTAGACCCAATATACTTTCTGTTCTATACCACAGATATCCTCCAGGCTGAAAAAGTTGATACGGATACTTTTGTCGATGATTGTTGATCGCACTAGTTCCACCTAAATAAAACGAGAAGGTGGTTAACCGTCAGTTTACCACATTAATAGCCAGTGTATGAAGATGATGGTCCAAGGTAGAAAATAATATTTAATATATCAAAGTTAATTTATGTTAATTTAAAAAATAAGAAAATCAAATATTTGTCGACTACAATGAATAACAAAGTGATAATTTAAAATCCGGTTTAAAAGGCTCCTAGGCATACAATCTAATGTTTTTGTCAATAACACAAATTTTATACTCCAACAACTCGAGTGCTGATAAATCTACACAACTGAATCTAATTAAAGTACATACTGCAGTTTCCTTAAAATTCCAAGGGTAACATATGAAAAAGTTGTTTTGACAAGTATGGAAGCAAATAAAACTGCTATGTAATTGCTCTAATTATGTAAATTCCTATTAAATTGTAAATTCCTTTGAAAACCCTTCCTTTTTTATATGCAAAGAATATTCATTGCCGCTAGCCAAGAAGTAATGTTATTATGCATCGCAAAAAACGTTATCTCGGATTTTGTTATGGTATGGATTGAACATAAAAAACTCCTAGAATACGATATTAAAGAAAAAATTCAACGTTACCACAAACTAATCCCCTATTAAAAACTCATTATAAACCATATATATCCGTAATAAAGGATCCTTGAGGCTGTCATCATAATAATATACATAATTATTTGACTTCAAAGTGCTAAGAAAAGTTCAATAAATAGTTCAAGCTATATTAACTATATATAGTTATTTTTCCAATTAAATTAAAATTATATTCAAATAAAGATTTGTGCATTTGCATTGTGATTTGCGGTTCCTCCTTTATATAATTCCTACAACTTTCCTGCCGGTCTAACTTTCAATTCTAACCTGCTGACTCGAGTGCCGACCTTTACCACTGCCCAAACAACTGGTAGCCAGGAAGATTATTTAACCAAATTATCCAATCATATGAATGTTTTTGCTCAATCCAGTAGCAAGAGACCAATTTTTAAATGAAAAAAAAAGACATGCATTCTTTTGCAACCCTTTGTCTTGTTTTTAGTTAAACAATTGTTTATTATAATTTTCTTAGTAAGGTGTGGATAGTTGACCGTAGATTAATAAATGGAGAAGAGGGTCGGGGAGTGCGGTCAGCAAAAAAACACAAATAATCAAACAATTATTTTTTCCTGCCTACGTTTCGACCTGAGTTTCAGGTCTTCATCAGGGCAATAGACCCAAAAAGAGGTAACAACCATCATTCAGAGAAACATAAAATTGAAAAGAAATAATAATCTAACAAATTTGTAAATCATTGCTATCAATCAACTATTTTTTATTATTCAATTCATTGTTATGTATACTTCCAAATTTGTTAGATTATTAAGTAGAGATGGTCATGGGTGCGGTCAGAAAAAAAACCAAGAAAACACAAATAAACAAAAATCGATGTCTACTTCTCAACCTGAGTTTCAGGTCTTTACCAGGGAACTTGCTGCAGTTTATTATTTCTTCTCAATTTTACGTCTCTCTGATGGTTGTTACCTCATTTTGTTTTGATAGCCCTGATGAAGACCTGGAACTCAGGTCGAAACGTCGGGACAAATAAATAACTTTTTTGTTTATTAGTGTTATATTTTGCAGACCGTACCCCCCGACCTTCTTCTCCACTAATAATTTTCTTACTTTGAATCGTGATTCATGGCTACTACCTTCTTTTTTTTCGAAAAAGGAATTCTGACTAATAAATGCGAACCGTTTATGGAATCCCTTAGTCCGTATTATATTGTGATAAAGCACGACTGTTCCTATTTTATTACATTTTATTTTACTAACTAAAATCTATATAAGTTCAACCCAAGTGGGTTATATCCATATAATCCATATATCTTATATGGGAGTGGATCTTGGGTTCAATACTTTGTTAAGATGACTAATTGTATTCATTATTTACGTATTAATTATCGGAACTAACGGAACTGTAAAAAGTTTTGCCAATCCTAGATTACACTATATCACGTAAATTCTAACCACCAGTTTGCATTTCGAATGTATCATTTTCCATCGAAAGGATTTCTCTAATGAATTACAGGGAAGTATTGTTCATATAGTTTAGGCTTTGGGCCAAATCTAGCGCCCGGGATTGCTTTTTAATATAAATATTTCCATTATTTCCCAATGTTTTTTTTCCTTCCGGGTTATTTGTAGCCTCTTTGTCACAACCTTTTATTAATTTTACCTAAATAAAATATTCCTCCCGACCTTTCGGACTATTCGTCCATCTTCAAATGTCGATTCTTTTTTTTATTATTTTCCTGTGTTTCTTTTTCTAAATTATTTTTTATATTTAATGGAGTAATCGTGCACCTCTTGTACGATTTATAATAAAAATGTATTCATATTTTGAACCTTAAGAATTATATATTAATGATGCATTGAATTCATTCATATTGAAGGAAAGAAACTCAGAAAATATAATAAACTTCAAAATAAATATTTCCTATTCTCATCCTCTAAAACATAAACTACTGAAAAAATACTTTTCTAATACATCGTTGTCTTCCAAGGAAGTTTCCTAGGTCCAATTCTCTGTTATATAGAGAATCAATGTCGAATCCCGTTGTCCCTTATTACATCAAAAATAAAATCAACAACATACCTCATCATTCCATTTGTTGCAATTTTGACTTGGAATATTGGAGAACACCCCATCACAAAGAGCACATCTCAAAACATAACACTATCAAACTCATAACCAAAGCATTCCACTTATTTTTTTTCGTGTAAATTTAATTTGTGGAAAATAATAATAATATGTACTGAGTACAAAGCGGAAATAATAATATAAGAAGCTAAAAACAATATTACAGAGTTGTCAATTATTATAATTATCAGCAGCAATTAATATTCAATTGCTAAAACTATATTAAGTTAACTAAATCATCTACGTCATTTCACAAAAACGATTCATATTATAATTATCATATGTATAATCACTCCTATAATTGTAGTAATCCACTAGTCCGTCATTTTTAATACCAATCCATTTCCAAGATCAGCGGAGCTCCGAACCTGGGATAGTTATCAAAATGTTGCCCATGGGTTTCTCCAAAAGCAAGTATTATATTTTATGTTATATTAAATTTATTTGTACAGTTGTAAAATCCAATAAACAAAAAAATATGATATTTAGACAAATATATTGCAGACATTCCAGAATAACAGCTTAGCTAATTGCTGGATTAAGATGTTAACCATCAAGATATTCCAATAGAGCACTGTTACCCCAAGCCCACTGCCCGATATACCGCTCGCGTGCGCAGTCACGGCCATTAACTACAGCTCCAACTCACTCACGGTCTAATCACAATGAAACTTTAATAGAAATAATATTGCATGTCCTTTCTGATAAGAATTCGGTTTTAACTTGTGGCTCCAAGTCATGAAATTAATTATCTAAATTCCTCTTTAAATGCCCTTTTCTTTCCAAAAATGCATTATTTTTAAATCAGGCTTTCTAATTTAAAAAGAAATTGGAATAAGTCTCCTGTAAGAAGATCTCTCACCTCTTTTTTAACCTCTCCTCGAATTTTTTTCTTGAAATAACCTTTAAATAATTTTGGTGGTGGCGTGTTGGCTGGTCCAAATTGGTTTTAGTAAGTCTGTATGTGTTTATTTGTAGGTATGATTATAAATATCGAAAAACGAAAAGTAATTTAGCTCCAGTCGTTTGAAAAGCTATTGCGTTCATCGGATTCTTGAAAAGTTAATGCCATCGGGGTATGACGGGATAATGACTCTCCGATTCCACCTTTTGGTCAAGGATTCTATAAAATTGACGTTAGTTCTGTTTAAATTGCTGATTCTGTTGTTTACACAAATCTGCCTCAGTTTGCATAGACTGCAAGATTTTGTTTAAAGTTATCCAGATATAGTGTCAGCCTAACAATTAATTCGGATTCTAGTACTATACCCAAGTTTTGTACAATAATCTCTTCTATTTTTTTCTTTGTCTTGGGTTTTGCGTTTTTTGGATTTCGAATATAATTTGAAATAAACCAGTCAAGCTCTTCATTTTTCGTTTAAGCCCCTTTTTTCCACTGTAGCATTTATGAACGATCTCTTTGAATTTTATTTTTCCTAATATCCTCTATTCAGTTATATTTATGCCGTTTTCCAATTTCAGGTACTTTTTAAAAATTTCTCAATTAAACTATCTTAAAGTCTTCTCCTCCCGTTTGATCTTAATGTTTCAAAAGTGATATAGAACCGTCACTCCCTGGGCTCTTAGTGGGGTGGGTCCGAACAGGAAAGATATATATAGCAAATATGGAATCTCTTGAAGTCCATTTATTATGTTCCTGGAACACATTATTCATCATATTGGTTAATTTCTGCGTGAGCTTGTATTCCTTTAGCGGTACTTTCCCGAAGCGGTATCCCATCAAGCAGAACATGCTCAGTAAAAACAGAGTGACTTAATCCGTTTTTTAAGTAGACTACTTTTGTTTCATCCCTGACATCTTTGCCGTATGATGAACTATGTGCGGGCTCTGGATCAATTCTTATA
>NW_027114928.1:567110-569333 GCF_000696795.3 Halyomorpha halys
AATATTTATTTATTGCTATTTACAACTGTACACTATAATACATTTAATAAATCTGATCTCGGTTAAATTGGAGTGTTGCAGACGTGTAGAGAAAATTTAAACATCCCAAGCATATCAAAAAATGGTTCATGAATTATACAAAACTTTTTTATTTTTAACCAAGTTTAATTGTTCATTATTTATATTTTATATTCATTAACTATATTGACATTTTAATTAATTTTTTTTATTGTTTAGGGTTTTTTCCCCATTTTTCCTCTGTTTGAAACCACAAATAAATATTAAAAAAATTAAATCTAATTTATGATTAATTATGACAACCATGATGGTCAGGAGTATTTTGTAAGGAAGTACTGTCACTAAACCAACGGTTGTAGAAGGAGGTGATTTGGCCAAAATCACGCTCGATCGCCAGATTTTGACCCAATTAAGAGCACCCACTTCATATACTGGGTGGACCCCTGAGGTCTCCCTTACCCACAGGGCTACACTGAAACAGAACATAATTTTCAAACACAACCTAATTCGAACCTTAGTTCTTGCATTAGGGTCATTATTTAGTAGCTCAGGGTCTTAGCTACCCACTCTCACAATTATTTAAAAAAATAAAATTCATATCTCCCCAGTTTATCATGTAAAAGGCATCTTTAAAAGTATCTGTATGAAATAATCAATAAAAACGAATGCAAAAAAAAAAATTTGATAATAATAAGCAATATTTATTTCTAATTATCGGAAGTAATTTGATTAAATACAATACTTACTGATGTTATTCAGTTACGAAAACATAGTGTAAGGTCTCCTTAGTATTGATTTTTTTTTCATATGAATATGACGATCATATATCATTCATTATTTAGTATTAATAAATAATTGTCGAAAAATAAAATAATTTTTTTAAAAAGTAACATACAATATCTACATTTTGCGAGGTGGGAAGAGAGGAGAGGTAGTTTAATCCGGGGTATCAGTTGTAGGAAGTTGGCGATATAGATAGCGGTATCGGAGGAACATGGCACATTGACACCAACACGGGGCAGTAATTTAAAACAGGAGGGAACATTATCATATTACTGCCCCCATGAGGCGACCCAGCGCTCGCTTTGCATTTTACTGCCTCCGGCTTCGCGAATTACAACCGAGCTGTTAGTTCCCATGCTCTCACACTAACTGATTGTCTTTCGTCCACCATCCTTCATGGTTCTAGCAATCCCATCATTACTAAAGACGATGAGAAGGATTGGGTCACTACTATGGTATGTTATCGGTAGCAGAAGTGCCAACGATTCTAAAAGGTAGCGGAAACAACACTAGTATATAATTTGATAAATTAAAATCAGCTGGAATACCATTTAAAGATCGTCCAAGCAGTCGGCAATCTATTAACAACTCTTCATAAGTCTCAAAACCAAACTACCTTTACCTTTAATCTCTTTGGCTGGTTCATATCAGTCCCTCAGGGCCAGAGTTGGGCGAAAATTATTCCATTGGCAAGAGACGAATTCAGTTTTATTCGAATAAAAATACGACTAAACCATCTGAATACTTTTGTATTCGAATATATGAAAACTTATTCGAATACATATTTAATTGAATAACAATTAGATTTTTTTTTTTTTTATTCCCTTAGTTTTTACCATTTTCGACTTATAATGTATGAGGTTCACTTTACACATTTCCAGACGAGTAGAAAACAAAAATGCTACCGATTTTAAAATCGTGAAAAGAAAAAAGAGAAAATGTAAAAAAGAGAAAAGGAAAAAAGGGAGAAAATTAAAAAAAAAAAATAGGTGAAAAAATAGAAAAAGAATCAGAAAAGTGAAAAGAGAAAAGAAAAAAGAGGAAATCAAAAGAGAGAAAAGAAGTGAAGACAATTGAAAAAAATACGGAAAAAAGTAGGTAATTACTTAAGAAATGAAAAATGAATCCGATAAATTCAGACAGGATTTTATGTTTCCCTTTTTGGATCCAGCGATAAGCATCCTAATCCCTAAATCAACTATGTTTTGATATAGTCCAAAAATTTATAATTCTAATACTGCAATTTGCTCAATAAACCTTTACAAACTTTCGAATGAGCCGGTTATAAGACCCTTAAACACTTCTGACTTGAAAGGCTTTTCCTTATTCTGGTAATTATTTTGTTAATTTACTTTTAGTTGGTGTTATTTAAATGTTTTAATGTTGGAGTTAACTATTAATGCTTGCACAAGTGGAATATAT
>NW_027114928.1:569428-570991 GCF_000696795.3 Halyomorpha halys
ACTACATTTATCTTATTGAAATTTTGTTGTATTGCTCAAGACCTCCGAACACTCCCTCCCCCTCCCAAAAAAAAGAAAAAAAAAAAGTTACCCAACTGAACTCTAGTGTTAGTAAGAGATTTTTCAACTATGTAAGGTCATATTGTTATTAATCCCGCGGTTTTCTTAGGTAATGATTTGGTAACCGCACGTGTCGGTAGAATATTTTTTATCTAAACAATTAAAGGTTGATTACTTCAACATCCTTAAGCGTGTTCAAATGATCTGATGATAAGTCATATTATTAGATCTAGGTTAAATTTATTTAAAATGAAATTTTAATATAAGTCGTTGAATAACCTTTAATAATATAATATAAGTAGATTTTATTTTTAAATAATTTATTATTTTACTCGAATCTTATTTGTTAACAAAATATTTCACGAAATAGGTATTTCAAATTTACAATTTGCACGCAATTGTTCTATCTTCAAAATTCTCCTCTTTACATAATTTTCGTATTTACATAATAAAAAAAAATAAAACAAAATAAAAAACCACAATCTGTTCTATTTTTAGTGAGAAGACACTCCGGGTGATTACGGAGTTGTAGTTGCAGGGAATCTTAATTGTTCCATGTGAACCCTTCGCTTCTTCTTTGGTTCTTGAATTCCTATAATCCTTGAATAGGATAAGTTTCGAAACTTACCACATTGTGTTCTCTGATTGTTAACCCCCAAAATAGTCCCTCATAGCGCAGGGATTCTTTACCAATATTGGACCCTAGTCGACGATATATTTACAACTGTCTCAATTTTAATATCCCACGTTGCAAAGGTTTAAATTTTGTCGTTCCACTCACCGCTGTTTCTCTCACTGGATCCACCCTCTAACGTTATCCCATAACGTCCTCATGACCATCCCGTGACCACTGATTTCGCCATCCGCTTCAGCTGCATATTCGGATAAAATTCGATCTGGGACTCCGTAAAATCGGAACCATCTTCTTAATGAGGCTTTGGATGACCTATCTTGGACCTGATGCGCCATTGCCACATTGCTAAAGAGGTCAATGGCGGTTATCATATTTTGTAATATTTCCATGTAAAGGAGTTTACTTTAATGTCGCTGAGTGCTCTCTGTGCAGTAAGCGTCTCCTCTTGCCTCAAGTAGTTGTCCCTTGGTGGTTGGGTACGGTCAAATGTGCTTCATCGCCCACACGATCCCTAACAGCTCTCGTTCTAGAGCACCGTGTCCGTCAATTTGCACTGAGCTCCAGATATGTGCTAAGTCAGACGAGCCTTTTTCTTTTAAAAAAAATAATTCGTCAATAAGAACAAGTTACATTAGGTAAAAGTAAGGAATTTTACATTTAGAATTTATATTGCAACGTGTTACTATGAACAACTTTCCTCTAACTTATCTAGCCCTCTGGAATCCACTCAGCCCCATAAAGTGGGTATCCTTAATTGAGTAAAAATCTGGCGCTGGAGCGTAATTCTGACCAAATTACCTCCCAGTCTACTTTGTCACAAAGTACTGCTCACCCCAAACCCTTCAGGGGTTATAGCGATACAGATTTAT
>NW_027114928.1:571116-575245 GCF_000696795.3 Halyomorpha halys
TATGTTTACATCACAATATACATTACATTATAAAACTGATACTCTAAAGTAAAAATAAAAATATCTCTTAAAATTGCTCTTATAATGTTGAGTACATTTTCTTCATACAAAACGAATCAAAACATTTTATATTGAACGATTTTCATAAGACAGGTAGTCAGGAGAGGGTTGTAGAAGGGTTTGGATGATCGGGGAAAAAACGGTGGATTAGAGATTAATTATTTATATTGACCCTATAGAGAAAGAAAGGATTTCCCAAGAGAATAGAGGAATGATTTAAAGTAAAAATAAAAAAGAAATGTTTTAATAAAATCCATTAATATAAAAGTACTCCCAAGGGTAGGTAGAATCCCTAATGGATTGAAGGAGGTCGCTTGTTGAAATTTATACTGTTGCTAAAAGATATATGGTCCGCTTAACTACACCTCATTATACAATTTCTGATGGGTAATTATATCAATATTTTAGCCCCTATATCCAACTTTATGTGGGTATTTGATCACTTAAATTTGCTTACCACTTTTTTAATTTCTCTTCTCATTCTGTAATAAAATATTAATAAGTGAGGAAATACTTAATATAATTCTTATCTCAAAAAATAAGGAATAATTATTAGAAACGTTTGATTAATCATTGACATAAATACGGTCTCAAATTCTTAAACAAAAATGTATTTAAAAAATTATCTTTCAAACAATAGAAATACATACTGTCAGTCGATTCCTAAAAATGTAATTTTTTATTTTATAGTATTACATTCTGTTATAGATTTGTAGACATTAGTAATATAGATAAAAGAGCTCACTGTATTTACTGAAATATAAATTAAATGATAATAACTTAATTGACAATAAAAAAGTGAACCAAATTAAAGTAAAATATATTAAATACATTCATTCCTACTACAATATTTAATTGGATCTGGGGAACTATGAACTGATATTGTTCCCGCAATTGTGAATGAAAAAGTAGGATTCTGGAAATCCTCGGTGGCTCTCTCTTAACCGCTTCATTGGTATTAAAGCCAGTGTGTGCTGAGTGAGGGCGCAAGGCTCAAACGCTCTGGACTTGTGTGCAGAATCTGGCCATTCCTAGAACTCCAATATAATCATGGGAACTTCATAAACTGAAAATTAAAATTAAACTATGAATTTTATAGTATTAGAGCGCCTTTTACATTATTATGTTCTAGATATAAGGAATCCCAATAATTAAAAAAAAATTGTAACGCAAAAATTTCATGTGTCGTCCATTTTCTGCATTATATAGATTGTTAATTAATGAATGTTTTTAAGGCTTTATAACGTCACACTAAGGTCCAGAGGGCCGCAGCAATAATCCTATACATCCATCAATTTTGAAAATAATAATTCATAAAACTTCCTTAAAAGCAGGTCCACTACACTTAGCCTATCGGGTTCATTGTAGAAAACTATTCTTGATTTCAAGGAAATGATCACCGCTATGCCCAAGAAGAAATAAAACAATAGTAATCAACTATTTATTTATTTTCTGCCGACGTTTCGATCTACGTTGCAAATTTTCATCAGGCCAAGAATAAAAAAATACAAAGAAGGTTGAGACAATGTAAGGATAAAAGAATGATATAAAAAAAATTAACATAAAATATATAAAAGAGGAGTTATATAAAAAAAAAATAAAGAAGATAAAGATAAACACAAAAAGAATTATTAACTTGCATCATAAAGAATACAGATACATCATAATATATATTATTGAAAAGAATTTTATTTTTAAAAATATCAACTGATATTTTTTAACACTTCCACCTAACAGGCATTTTCCTGTTACTTTATTTCTTATTACTCGCCCTGATATAACTGTGTTTATGAAATTGTCTGGTTAGTTTCTAATAACTTTATTTTACCATTTTTCTCTGCTATTCTTTTTATATTCATTTCTACCTTTTATTCACTCCGCAGTCTTCCTTCTTTATTACATTTTTATGTTATTTGTAATAATAATTTACCTACTACGCTTACCATTTAATATGAATTATTATCTTTCCTCATTTAATTAAATTATTATATCTTTTCAATAATATATTTTATGAGGTGTCTGTTCACCTTATTCTTTTTTTATTTATCTTTATCATCTTTATTATTTTTTTTTTTTTATATATCTCCTCTTTTACATTATTTTACCCTTAAATTGACTCTACCTTCTTTATATCTTTTTATTCTAGCGCTGATGACCTACAACGGAGTTCGAAACGTTGGCAGAAAATAAATAAATAATTATGAGAGATAGTTGACCGTGGATGATAAATGAGGAGAAGATGGTTGGGGGTGCGGTCAATGAATAAAAATAAAATAAATAAATAAAAAAAAAATAAAAAAATAAAACAAGAATAACTAAAATGCATATAAAATAAAAATAATTTCAATGAATAAAAATAAAATAAAATATTTTTCACACTATAAATCCTGAACCAAGCCTTGCCCATAATAATAATTATTATTATTACTTATTACATATAGTACTCACCCTCATTTTTATGAGCTCTCCTGACCAACAGGAAGTTAGGACTTGGAGGAAAACCACGACCAGTGCCCCCGAGAAGGCCACAGTGTCGTTGACCAAGTCGCTGCTCTACAATTAAAATATTTTAACTGAAAATAATATAAATTTATATGAACAAAAGGGAACACTACATCGTACATTGGAGAAGATGTAAAGGCAGACCAAGAGGACTGCCATGGAGTTCACTCCTTGGTAGATGAACACTTCGTTCAGGAACTGAGACAAGGATTTTGTCAATCTAAAAAAAAAAAAAAGAAAAAAACCGTGAGCAGTCTATCCATGATTGATATTTCCCCTTGATATATCCCCCCCCCCTCCCTGATAGTGCTGTATGAAAAACTGATCAAAAGTCATTTAATTAATGCTTAAAAATAAATAATAACCTTAAACTTCCAAATTCACATCGATTATACCAGCTCAATTAACAAGTGCACTTTCAACCCTCTAACTCAATTTTGGGGGGTGAGGGAGGGAGGCAGAGGGCGTTATGACAATTCAAAGATCTATCTATTTATATATTATATTGTTTACATATATTAGTATTTATTTATATGAGGTAAACCGCTAAATAGAAAATTTATGTATAGGTATTTATTTCGATTCCTATTTTTTCAAATATTAATTTAAATTAATGGATACAATAGAAAAGTAGAAGAATAGGGAGTGAGTAGCTTATTGATAAGGCACTGTGCTACAAACTCTAAGGACCTTGGTTTGAATCCGGCTGTGGGAAATAACTATTTTCTATTTCACTGTAGCCGTGAGTCAGCCCTGTGAGTTCGGGAGCCATCTGGAGTTCGCCCAGCATCAAAAAATGGGTACCGCTAATTACCTTATCACAACATTATGTATCCTACTTCAACAACGTGGTTGGTTACATTATAATTATATTTGACACAACATTTTTGTCTATATTGTTATTTATTTTGTAAATAAAAATAAAAAAAAAATTTGTTCCAAATAATTATCTGAAATTCAAGTATATTCATCATAAATTAATTTTACATAAAATATCTTAAATATAATAATTACACAATAAAGCTGATTTTGCAGGAATTGGGTGTTTTATAAACAATTTTACACATACTGGGTTTTTACTGAATTTTGCACATTGTTTGTTTTGTTTTTTGCGATCTTTACTTATAAAGTATATAGTAATTTTACTTTCCTGGTAAAAACTAAGGATACAAGAAGGCCCCTATTTCATAGCATTGTGATTGCACTAAATGGTTACCTCATAAGATGACAATGTTCTTCCAAGGAAGTCTTGAGTATTGTCTCATCCTTGTAATCCTGCAAGGGAAGTACCTTTTTCTTCATAAGTACACTTTCCCTTTGTTCCTGGTCGACTCCGATGAGCTGCAAGGTGTTGTTGAGGATGGCCAACTTGTCGCACAGCTGGTTGGTCAAGTGAAGTACCACGGTGTCAACCGAAGCAGTGACCAGCCAGCAGATCGCTATGGCGCCGTAGAAGGTAAAGAAATGGAGAGTTCGTCTTCCTTGTGTGTTGATCTCGTAAGCCTCCCAGGCAGGGTAGGGTACCGCTGAGCAAGTATGAAACAAGAGATAATAATAGTAATAATAA
>NW_027114928.1:577395-578827 GCF_000696795.3 Halyomorpha halys
CTATTTATTTTCTGACATTTCGCTCCACTTTGCAGGGCTTCATCAGGGCTGTTCAAAGGTAAAGGTTGAACAGAAGGCAAAAATAAATAAATATATAGTTGATTACTATTTTTGTACCTTCTTGTCAATCATATCGTATGTATAGATTCTAATTATTTCCTTGGAATGGAGTTCTGCTTTAGTAGAATAAACAGTCGAGAAAGGAATCATGGACTCAAAAATACTTTTCTTATTGATGTATGTTAGATTTCAATTCTTGTGATATATGCATAAAAACATTTGATTGAAGAAGATAGATAAAAAAAACTAGTGTCACGTATACTTTATAATATGGATTTATTTAATGGAGTGATAATCATCAGATAAAGATTTCCTAACACCTGGATTTCCAAGAATATCTTGTACTTCTCAACTGCTTTACAACGCAGAAGAGATCCTACTCCACCTACAATCTCTATTCCTCGACATCAAGAAGAAAAAATCCAAGAATCTGGAGCTTTTTAATGGTAAGGATTGATATTATTAATTATTTTATACGATTTTTCGTTGTGTGTCTATTTCTCAATTTTATGTAGAGGTGTGTGGCTTGTATCTTCCTGTATTTTATTTTGTAATTCTCGGCATCCTTCCTCAACCAACTTGTCTAATTCCACCACACGTCGTACATCTATGACCTTCGTTCAAATCTTCTGTTCGTTCTCAACCTTCAGTTTTTATACAGCGACCCATCATACCATGGCAGAAACTAAAAGAATAGAATTGCATGTTTGTTTGTTTTTTCCAGCAATAAATAACCATCTTTCGCATGCATCAAGGAAATTGTGCTCCTGGTTTGTAAAAAAAATATAAATCGTGATGTTGAAACAATTACAAATAAAGTGAATAATAGTCTTGGTAAAAATTTATTATGCTTCTTGTTTAAGGCTTAGGTACTTTCCTGCTCCCTGGAAGCCTGCTCTGATATTTCCCGTGAAGGCCGGGAATTAATACAGGAGCCTGATGCAGAAATCCCATCTCATCGAAGATACATCTGCAAATAATGTCAATTCCAAACACTCTGATCTCTAAAACGCACTTCTGGCTGTCCTAAAAATCATTCTAAGCATTAATAAATTTTATAAAGCAAAGAGTTGCTTCACGATAATTAACCCATGGAACAAAGGATTGATTCTCCTCTCAAAAGTTTTGTCAACTCATACTTGAACCAAGATTTGTTTTTCAGTTGCTTTAGAACTCTCTCTAATGACCCCCAGAAGCACGCGTAACCAACACATGATCTGCTCTATCGGCAAAAATGCATTTCAGGATGAAAGAAATCCTTACTAGCTACTGCCAGAAGAGGAGACGCCATGACTAGCCTTACTAACTGAAAAATCCGCCATAAAATAATGAAGACTAAATAGGGCTAATCATAATTATATTGTGAGATTTT